>NW_005873321.1:8913-25915 GCF_000147115.1 Myotis lucifugus
ACTCACACTGTCATAACCAAGAACTTCAAATTACTACAGTTAAATGCCATCAATAAAAGAACATTAGCTCCTGTATTACTCAGGGTTCTCCAGAGAACCAAGAGATATTGATAGATGATGATGATGATGATGATGGTGATGATGATGATGATAGATGATAGATAGATAGATAGATAGATAGATAGATAGATAGATAGATAGATAGATAGATATAGATAGATAGATAACCGATTTATTCTAAGGAATTGGCTCAGTCAATTCTGGAATTGGGAAGCTGAAGACCCAGGAGAGCTGATGGTGTCTTTCCAGTTTGAGTCTGAGGGCCTGAGAACCATGAGAGCCAATGCCGGGGTTCTTGTTCCAGCATTAAGAAGGGTTTGAGGAAATCTGGAGAAGGCTGTGCATAGATTAAATAGGAGTCCAGAGACAAAATATAATTTTGAAAGGCATTTGGGGGTCAGAGGAGCCTAGTTAAAGGAACTAAGATCTCCTTAGTCTCAGGATGCCATGCTTTTTATTAACACAAATTGTCCTGAGGCAAGGTGAAGATATACACTTCAAAGGGTAGGGTTTCTGTACACAGTCCATTATCAGATTGGAAGAATTAGCCTACGGCTGTTCAGGTGTTTGGCCAGTAGGAGGCAATAACATGTAGATTAAGATGCCCTGAGCTGTCTGGCAGCAAACAATCAATTTAATGCATCCTTTTCAGGTTTGGGGAAATGCCCTCAGCCATCTCCAGATGATTTAGCCCTGCTGACATGCTGGAATTGGCTCCAGGCAAGCCAAGGTCTCAGTCCAAAGGTGGGAAAAGCACCCCCCCCCCATCCCTCCCTGGAGGTTGTCAGCCCTTTGGCTCAGGCCTAGCATGGATTGCTGAGGCCCACCACCTTGCAGAGGGCAATCTGCCTTACTCAAAATGCTACTCTCCTCCAGAAACACCCGCAGGGACACCCAGACTCATGTTTGGCCAAATGCCTGGGCACCTTGTCACCCAGTCACGTTGGGACATAAAATCAACCATCACGACTCCCATAGAGAATAAAGTATCAACCTTTACTCCCAGCGCCTCGCAGCCTTTCCTGCACCTAATCCTGCGACTAAACTTGCTGAATCCATATTTTAATTGTCCATCTTCTTTTACAGTTGCATGTGTTTCCACCTGCACTTGAACAACCACTTTTCCTAGTGTCTGCTGCGTTAGATCCTTTGTGACTCACTCCAGTCCCTTTACAACCCTACACTTGAGTCTTGATTCGCCTTTGGGTTTCTGGAATACAGCTTTCCTCCAAGTCTGAGCTTTGAACTTGGCAGGGCTCCCAATTATGTAGTGTGCTTTTCCATAAAAGACAAAATCGATTGTTTTTCTAGACACAAAGGACTCTCAAACTGTGATTAGATCAAAACAAACAAACAAACAAACAAAAACATTTTCCACAAGGGGGTCAAAATGTGGAGAAATACAATTCTGCCTGCCAGTGCATAACACTTAATAACGTATCTTCATTTTCCTTTTTCTGTTTTTGTAATTACAATATACAAGATAAAAATATAGTCGTAAATTTAGCAAAAAATAACTCCAAGAACATAGATGTAACTGCAAGCTCCTCTGTTAACAAATATTGAGCCTGCAAATTCCCACGGATGTGGTGAAAGCTCAGAGTCCGCTCTGTGGGGCGAAGTGACCCCGGGCGGGCCTTCCCTCGGCGGCCCAGTCTGCACTGGGTGTGCCCGGCTTGTGCTTCGTGTTCAGATCTTTACAAATATGATTGGCACCGTCACGTCGGGTCAGTAGAGAAGCAGCAAGGATATTGAAAAAGTTACTGAGAAAGAGCACACGATTAAAGGGGGAAGAGGTTTCTGGCAGTGAGAGAAGGAAGAAGGCGGCACAGAGGCCCTGCCTGAGCTGTTTGAGAGCCTGAGTGGGTTTGCGGGGAGAGTGAACGGGGCAGGAGAAGAGAAAGTGCCTGTGAAATCAACTTCATTCTCAAAAAGTGAGAGAAACTGTTGGACCGAGAGAGGCAAACAAGCCCGACATCCGCCCCCCGGGTGTGGATGTGGCGGAGACCTGATGTGGAGAATTAAGGACCAAGTCCCCTCCCTGGGCTGCTGCTGACCCTGGTTCCAGAGGGAGTCAGCACCATCAGTGGGAATCACAGGGCAGCACGTGTGGCGCTCGGACGCTGAAGAATAATGGGTGGCCCAGCAGGTTCCGCGGGAAGAGACAAATGCCTGCCTTGGGTTTCCAAGGAAGACAGCATTTGTCTATTTGGGGGAAATAAATCTGCTAGAAAATATACATGTGAGAGGAGACGAATAAGCGTCACAAACATTGATTCACTTTCCTGTTAGGCAGACGTGCAATGAGGAACCACCAGTTTATGTCTGTCTCAGTTATTTGGGCTTAAAACCATGAATTTACAAATATCCTTCAGACCTTCATCTACCCCAAAGTATAGACTTGCCCTAAGTAACAGTGTGGTAGGTACTGATCTTTTTGTTGTTGTTATAAATAAAAATTGGGTTACAAAATATACATTGTTATTTACTAATGCATTTTGTCACAAAGGTGTAGGGGGCTATTTTTTTTATCAGAACATATAGATCTACCCTATTTCTTTTAATGACCACAGAGTCATGCGTAGAAATTCATATCATAAAATATTAAACAATTCCACTGGTGGACATTTAGGTTATTTCCAATTGGGGAGTGGGTGTATATTTATATGTGTGTGTATACATACGTATGTATTACATATATGTGCACATGTGTGTATATATATGTATAGATATATATATTCCGTAGAATTGCTATGTCAACTTGTACATACATTTCATAATTTGAAGAACTAAAATTCTGTGGCAATTCATATTTTCACACAGTTATTTTTAATGTTTTTATTTTGAAAAAAAAATATTAAATGTACCTAACATTTACAAGATTAATACCTTTAACAAGATTCACGGTTGTTAACATTGACCACATTTTGTTCATTCATTCATTCTCTCCTCTCTCTTTTCTCATTCTTTTTGACTTCAGAGTAGTTTCATATATAATACAGTTTATCCTCTAACATCTCACTGTGTGTTTTCTGAAAACAACCTGCTCCTTTATGTAACCACACTCCACTCACCCAGTGCGGTGGTTAACACTGACAGCACTGTTACCCGCTGCACAGTTCTGTTCCACTTTTGTCAGCTGTCCCCGCAATGCCTTTCCAGCATTTCCCCGCCATTACGGGATCGGGCCCAGAATCTGGTTTTGCATTTAACTGTTGTGGCTCCTTAGTCTCCTTTAATCTGGAAACAGTCCTTGCTTAGCCTTCCGTTGTTTTTCATGCCGTTGACCTTTTTGTAAAACACGGCAGGTTATTTCACAGAATGTCCCTCCGTTTGGGTTGGTCTGATGTTTCCTCATGATTGAAGTCATGTTTAACATTCCGGCCAGAATACTGTAGCAGTGGTGCTATGTTCTCAGAAAGTTACCTCTAGAGGCACGTGCCACTGGCCCACTCAGGGGTCATTGTCATTTTTTCTCAGCGGGTAAGTCTTGTCTAGCTCAGTGTCTCAGTGTAATTGCTATCACCCATTTGTATGTATTAAATTCCCCGAAGGGAGACAGGTTCAGATCGTGCAAATGCCTGTTCCTCATCAGACTCCCATGTCCCAGACATACTACCCATCGACAATTACTATCTGGACAAGTCTTTCCTATAATGACTTCCAAACGGCGATGTCCAGCTCACCACCCTCCTCATTTACCAGCTGGCATTTTATTAAGGAAAGAGCATTTTCTTTTCGTCTCTATCTAGCTCGTTAGTTGTCTTACTATCTCAGTCTACCCATCCATCCATCCATCCATCCACCCAATCACTTGTCTATTTACCATTAGTATATAGATCAATGGCTTACTATTTTATTCAATTGGTTATATTACATTACTGTCTTTATTTTGATACTTGATTTCTTTTGCCAGATCTGGCTGGCAGGATCCCTTTAAGCAGGCCCGTGCATCCTTTTGCTAAGTCCCCTAAGGTTTTTAG
Organism: Myotis lucifugus; assembly: GCF_000147115.1. Taxonomy (NCBI): domain Eukaryota; kingdom Metazoa; phylum Chordata; class Mammalia; order Chiroptera; family Vespertilionidae; genus Myotis; species Myotis lucifugus. The sequence goes on from NW_005873321.1 coordinate 12,957, forward strand.
TACTTGCTTACCTTCTGGCACAGTGAGTCCAGGGCTTGCACCTTCCCTGCCCCAGCCCTGAGTTAGTGCCTGCTCCAGGCGTCCTGGCTCTCCTTGCTGGGACCGACACTAAGACCTGGGTCTGAGTTTGTTCACTGTCACTGAGATCTCCCTGCCTTACATCCTCTCCCTGGACAGGGCTGTGAAAAGTTTGTATTTGAATATTAGGAATCATAGATTTACACGGATAGCCCTCAAATCCCAGTCTAACCCCCAAGATTCTTCCCTGTTTCCCCATCCTCAGGGGCAACCCTGGCTCCCAACACAAGGCACTTCTCATTTGCATAATCCTGTATAACACAGAAAGTTGTTCAGGTTGCTACACACATACTATATACCATGACAAACATACCTACTAAGAAAAGCTCAAGATTAACTTGCAATTCATTGTCCCCTGCACTGAAAGTACCTTGTTCAGATGTTACTTGCATTACTAGTTTCCTCTGCAGCTTAAATTTACAAAACAAATGGGTTCATTGGCCTCTGCATTCAATTTAGCCTTTCTTTTTCCCCTTATAATTTTTTATTGAATTTATTGGGGTGACATCCTATATAATAAAAGCCTAATATGCTAAGTGTCCAGTCGTCCAGTCAGCCATTCAGCCAATCAAAGAGTAATATGCTAATGATATGCTAAGGCCGCTCAACCACTTGCTATGATGTGCACTGACCACCAGGGGGCAGACAGCCAACCAGTTGACCAGTCCCTATGACATGCACTGACCACCAGGGGGCAGACGCTCCAACAGGTAGGTTAGCTTGCTGCTGGGGTCAGGCTGATTGGGACTGAGTGAGACAGGCTGAACACACCCTGGAGCCCTCCAGCGGTCCATCCCTGGTTGGCCAAACTCCCGTATCCCTCCCCGGACCTCATCGTGCACCAGTGGGGTCCCTCCGCCTGGCCTGCATCCTCTCACAATCTGGGACCCCTTGGGGGATGTCAGAGTGGGTTTTGGCCTGACAGCCAAATGACCGGTTGCTATGATACATACTGACCACCAGGGGGCAGACGCTCAACACAGGAGCTGCCCCCTGGTGGTCAGTGTGCTCCCACAGGGGGAGCGCTGCTCAGCCAGAAACCGGGCTCATGGCTGGTGAGTGTAGCAGCAGAGGCGGAAGCCTCTCCCACCTCTGTGGCAGCACTAAGGAGGCCTGGCCTAAGCTGGCAGTCAGGCATCCACTGAGGGCTCCCAGACTGCGAGAGGGCACAGGCCAGGCTGAGGGACCCTCCCTGAGTGCACAAATTTCATGCACCGGGACTCTAGTTGCTTAATAAAATCATATAGGTTTCAGGTGTACAATTCTATAATACATCATCTGCGTATTGTATTGTGTGTTCACCATTCCAAGTCAAGTCTCTTTCCATCACCATTTATCCCCACTTTACCCTCTTCTACCTCCATCCCCTTTCCCTCTGGTAAATGCCATGCTGTTGCCTCTGTGTCTATGAGTTGTTGATGTTGTTGTTTTGCTTAATCCCTTCACCATTTTCACCCAGCCTGAAACCCCCTCCCCTCTGACAGCTATCAGTCTATTCTCTATCTATGAATCTGTTTCTATTTTGTTTGTTAGTTGATTCCAGTGCACGAGGGTTTCATTTTCTCCACATCCTCGCCAGCACTTGTTGTTTGTTGATTTATTGATGGTAGCCATTCTGGCAGGTGTAAGGTGATATCTCACTGAAGTTTTTTGTTGTTATTATTGTTTGTTTGTCTTTAATATATTTTTATTGATTTCAGAGAGGAAGGGAGACGGAGCAAGGGATAGAAACATCAATGATGAGAGAGAATCATTGATCGGCTGCCTCCTGCATGCCCCACACTGGGGATTGAGTCCACAACCTAGGCATGTGCCCTGATCAGGAATCGAACCACGACCTCCTGGTTCACAGGTCGAAGCTCAACCATTGATCCACGCCAGCTGACCGGGCCTCACTGAAGTTTTAATTTGCATTTCTCTGATGATTATTGACATTGGTTGGGCATTTTTCATATGTCTATTGGCCATCTGTGTGTCCTCTTTGGAGAAGTGTCTATTCAGGTCTTTTTCCAGTTTTTTACATTGGATTCTGTTTTGTTTTGTTTTTGCTGTTCAGTGTTATAAGTTCCTTATACATTTTGGATATTAACCCCTTATCAGATGTATCATTGGCAAATATGTTCTCCTACGCAGTGGGTTGTCTTTTCATTTTGTTGATGGTTTTTTTTGTGTGTGTTTTTTTTTTACTGTGCAGAAGCTTTTTAGTTAGATGTTGTCCCATTTGTTTATTTTTTCTTTTGTTTCCCTTGCCCAAGGAGATATATTAGAAAAGATATTGCTATAAGAAATGTCTGAGATTTAACTGCCTATGTTTTCTTCTAGGATTTTTAGGGTTTCAAGTCTAACATTTAAATCTTTAATCCATTTTGAGTTTATTTGTGTGTATGGTGTCAGAGGTGGTCTAGTTTCAGTTTTCGCATGTAAGGACAGGAAAAAAAGCCTCTTTTTTTCTTTGCTGTGGCCTTCCACGATTTATGAGAAGCACCTGGTGATCAAACCCCAAGATTGTTAGCTACTCAACAAAATATTAGCAAATAGGATCCAGCAATATATTAAAAAATTCATACATTGTGATCAAGTGGGATTTATTCTGGGGATGCAGGTAGGTACAATAACTGCAAATCAGTAAACATGATATATCACATGAGCAAAATGAAGGATGAAATCACATGATCATATCAAAAGATGCAGAAACAGCATTTGACAAAATCCAGCACTCATTTATGATAAAAACTCTCAGCAAAGTGGGACTAGAGGGAACATATCTCAATGTAATAAAGGTTATATGTGAAACATTCATCTAGTTGTTTGTAATATTTTCTTACAATCCTTTGTATTTATTTGGTGTCAGTTGTTACATCTCCACTTTTATTTCTTAATCTATTTATTGGGTCCTCTCTTTTTTTCTTGATGAATCAGGTTAGTCAATCTTGTTTATCTTTTCAAAGAATTAGCTCTTGGTTTCATTGATCTTTTGTATTTTTTTAGATTATATCTTGTTTATTTCTGCTCTTATCTTTATTATTTCCTTCTTTCTACTCACTTTGTTGTTTGTTGTTCTTTTTCAAGTTCCTTTAAGTGTTAAGTTATATTGTTTATTTGAGATTTTTTTCTTGTTTCTTGAGATAGGCTTATAGTGCTATGAATTTTCCTCTTAGGACTGCTTTCACTGTGCCTCTTAGGTCTGTTGTGATCTCACCTTCATTTGTTTCAAGGTATCTTTGGATTTCTTCCTTGATCTCATTGTTAACCCATTCATTGTATAGTAACATCTTATTTAGCCTCTATGTCTTTGTGTGTTTTTCAGTTACATATTTTTGAATATGTAGAATGTTAGCACCTTAGTTGCATTTTTCTATTTTTGTCAGAATCTATAACATTTATATACTATTCTTTCACAGATGTCCCTTCCCTGTATTAGTCTTACCTCTACAATTAAATACATGAAATGCTCACTATTAACCCTTTTGCCAACATTTTCCAAATTATTTCCTGGTTGGCCAAAGTTCATCCACAATAAATTCTTCAGGGTGGTCACAAGTGTACAATATTTCCTGAATGCTTGTATGTTCAGAACTCCTTCTACTGCAGGATAGCTCAACCTCAACACTATTACCAGTTGAAGCTGGGCTGGTCTGTACAGGGTGGGATGGTTAGCAGCTCTCCTGACTATTGCCCACTAGGTGCCAGTAGCACTCCATCCCCCACTGGTGACAACGGAAAACGCCCCAGACATTGACAAGTGTCCTGAGGGGCGGGGCAGGGAGGCTCTCACTTGCCCACAGGGTTGACACAGGAATGGAAAACCTTTGGCTACACTTTCTTTCCTCGAGGTCCCTTGTTTCCTTGAATTGTTTTCTCTTTTTAAAAGTGTGATGCCAACCCAATTTTCTTGTGCTGGTGAATAATTTTGATTTTGATTTTATTCCTGGAAGCCCAAATGATTTTTTTCATTTGTCTTTAAATTTTAATCATTTTAATAAGATATGGCTTAGAATTTATTGTTCCAGGTCAATTTTCCCAGAATATTGTAGTCTCTTTTAAAATGCAGATTTAAGCCCTAGCTAGTTTGGCTCACTAGGTAGAGCATTGGCCTGCGGACTCAAGGGTCCCGGGTTTGATTACGGTCAAGGGTACTTGCCTGGGTTGCAGGCTCGATCCCCAGTAGGAGGTGTGAGGAGGTAGCCAATCAATGAGTCTCATCATTCATGTTTCTATCTTTCTCTCTCTCCCTTCCTCTCTGAAACCAATAAAAATTTATTTTAAAAAAATAATAATAAAATAAAATAAAATGCAGATTTAAGTTTTCTTTCATTTCCATTAAGTTTTCTTGGATTATAGTTTAAATGCTAGTTTTATTCTATTGTTTTCCCCTACCCTTCCCTTTGAATCTTTAATTATATTTATGTTGGACCTCCTTTGCCTATCTCCCATTCCACCCATTTGGTTGTCTTTCTGCCTTTCTTCAATTTTATTTTCTATCATGCTACCCTCTCCCTTTACATCACAATATCCCCACTTATCATATAGTTTTCCATCTCTTGTTTTGAGCAAACAATTTCCTGAATTTTACTGAGAACACAAGGCAGCAGATGCTCTCTGAAGTACGCTTCTGTTTCCTCTGATAGTACTCATCCAAGGACTCTCCTTCTGACTCTTCAGCTTCACATTTCTGTCTTCATGCTATACTATATGATTTTGAATAAAATAAGACTAAGACACATGGCTGAGATATATGTTATTCTTATTTCTACTTCTGCTTGTTCATCAAGGAACGAGAAAGTTATACCATTTCCTGTGTTATATAGATAATTTTCCTTTTATTCCCTCAAGTGCCGTCAGATTGCTATGTGATACATTCCTTCTTCCTGCTCTGAAATTGGAGAACTATTTGATGTGTGCAACCTTTAGGCAAATTTCTAGTTTATAATAGCCTGTTATCATTAAACTTTCTACTTCAAAAAGCCACTTACTCTTAAAAATAATACTCTGGTGTTCAAGGAGGGCTAGTGTCATACCACTATCTTGTCTGTCGACAAAGTTTAGAATTTATTCCTGGATCAGCTATTTCTGCACTCATGACTAAAATCGACAGCCCTCGTCACAGCCACCGCACACCTCATTTCCTTCTAGATTGCAGATGACAGATCACAGCTAACTGGGAATGGGTATTAACAGACTCCCAGTGGTTCTCAACCTTCCTAATGCCGCGACCCTTTAATACAGTTCCTCATGTTGTGGTGACCCCCAATCATAAAATTATTTTCGTTGCTACTTCATAACTGTAATTTTGCTACTGTTATGAATCATAATGTAAATATCTGATATGCAGGATGTATTTTCATTGTTCACGACCCACAGGTTGAGAACCACTGCAAAACACTCTAGTCAGTAGTTCCTGTACTGAGGGAGATTTGAACTCCTCCACTCTGATGGATCAAGTCCAAGCTTGTGAGATCCTGGAAGTATTTTTCCACAAGTGGTTCCAACATCGTTCCCGTAGGCTTCGAAGGTTTGACTCATGGAAATCCTCCCTGTCTTCTAGCTGGTCCTTGTGTGATATTCCTAGCTCCTCATGCTACTGACCTTGTCCACCCCCTCTTGAGTTGTTATATTATGTGAGTTTGGGGAATGGCAAGTCAGAGAGCCCTGGCTCCCTATCATCACGACTCAGCACTAAGTGGGCTGTGATTATGTCACTGCTGCATGCGGCCCTCCCTACAAGGCTCTCCAACTGTGCACAGGGCAATGTGTGAAAGCCCCTCAGAACAGTTGTGAGCTCTGTACAGCCTGGGACCAACCAGCATCTCACCTGTACTCACATCTGCCATGTATCACAAACTCTCGCCACACTAGACTGGTAAGCTCTTTCTCCAAACCTGCCAGGTAATTTCAGACCTTGCTATTTCTGCTCAGATACTGTTCGTCTGCCTGTAATGCCTTGCCTCACAGCCAGAAATTCCTACTTATCCTTCAGGGTGGAGCAGAAATAGCATCTCCTCTGTGTACTACTCCCAGGTACCCAAAGCAAAACTACCCCATTCTCTGTGGCTGCATTGCTATGGTCTGAATGTTGTATTGGCCGTGTCCCTCCAGAATTAATTTAAGTCCTAATGCTTAACGTGGTGTTATTTGGAGGTGGGGTGTTTGAGAGGTGATTAGGTCATGAGGGCTGAGCCCATGTAAGTGGGATTAGTGCCCTTATAAGAGTGGCCCGAGAGACATCCCTAGTTTTTGTCTGAAGGAAATTATCTTCTAATAGATCACTAAACGTTTCCTCCCTTTTATAGCCTCTGTTCTCTGCCTCCAAAATCCCAAAAAAAGAAGTGGCAAACGTCTGTGCTGCTTCTCATTTATCTCATGCACTCCATTATTTTGCCTTTGGTTCCAGTCTGCAACATTGCATTGACTTTATCCCCAGATCTTGGTTATCCCCAGATCTATCCCCAACTTGGTTGTCCACCAAATTTGTTTTAATGCCAAACACGTTTTCAGTTATATCAGGTCTCATTTGGGTCTCTGATCGCTCCTTTTGTGTAGCAGTAGTCTGTTCTTGCTGTTGTAAATAAATTTTTTAATTTATTTATTGATTTGAGAGAGAGAGAAAGGGAGAGTATGAGTGTGTGTGTGTGAGAGAGAGAGAAACATTAATTTATTGTTCCACTTATTTATGCATTCATGCATTCATTAGTTGATTCTTGTATGTGCCCTGACTGGGGAATGGACCTGCAACCTTGGCATATCAGGATAATGCTCTAACCAACTGAGCTACCCAGCCAGGGCCAAAAAATTGTTTTCTTTCCTGAGTGATCTTTGTTTCCTAAAAACATGACTATTTTATTTGTTAATCTTAATGTTTTCTCTGATATGTAATTTCTTTTTTATTTTGTAAGAGAACATTTATTTGGTAAGTCACAGAGGTAGAAGGAGTCCCTAAAAGAAATGGGCTTAGGAAACAAGTCATGGAGGTAAAGGAAGGGCCCTTAGTGCGGAAGCTAATGGTAACATGTCACGGGGCAGGAAGGGGGAGGGGAAGGGTAAAGGCACAGGTATGCCCTGGTCCTCCATCCCTAAGGGTTTTAAGGGTGGATATTTTATTTTATTATTTTTTAAAATATATTTTTATTGATTTCAGAGATGGAGAGAGAGAGAGAGAGAGAGAGAGAGAGAGAGAGAGAAACATCAATGATGAGAGAGAATCATTGATTGGCTGCTTCCTGCATGCCCCACACTGGCAATTGAGCCCACAACCCAGGCATGTGCCCTTACTGGGAATCGAACTGTGACCTCCTGGTTCATAGGTCGATGCTCAACCACGGAGCCATGTTGGCAGGGCAGGGGTGGAGATGTTAGGGGAGGTCCTGGGGAAGATCTCGATAGAACACTCAGCAGCTTTCCAGGTGTGTCCTTCCAGGGTTATGGTCTCCACTGATTGATGGGCCAGCACCTGGGCAGGGAGTCAATAGTCAATGCAGCTGGCCCTGAGGCTGGTTTGGTTGCTTACCTGGGCCTGGAGCTGAAATATAACTGAGGCCTAGATGTCATCTCTAGGGAGGAAAGGTCAGGGGGTCCAAATCGCATGACCAGTGATAAGCTAGAGGAGGAACAGTCACCCTGGGCAAGGTCCCACTCTACAATTGATTGTCCCTCTCTAGGCACTTGGGGCTTTTTACCTGGTGACCTTCCGTGTCTATTTGACTGCCTACCACACTCCCCCTCAAGGACCTTGCCTTTGAATTCTTTCTGAGAAAAGGGGTACAGGATCTCTTCTGTAACTGCTTCCTGCTGAAAGGGGGTGACGTTTTACCTCAGAGCCAAGCGATCCTCACTCTCTGTCAGTGGGTTGATGAGGCCTGGGCAGGGAAGGGGATGGTGATGGTGTCCAGAGGTGGAATTTCCTGAGTATGAGTAGGGCTTGTAACCTGGTGGAGACAAACTTATAAATGTTAGCATTATTGGGGCAAAAGCTAGAACAAGAATTATGACAAGTGGTCCAGTAGAAAGAAAAAACATTTGAGTTCCCACTAATTCCAAGTCAAAGGATGGGAGAAAAATGAAATATTATTTTGGAGGGTTGTAGCCAAATATTTAAGAAAACCAGATAAATTCAGGATTCCTTTCAATTCATAGGTGAAAAATAAAACTTTGAAGACAATTAGAGTATAATTAGAGTATAATTCCTAACTGTGTATTATAGAGTCTCTTGAAACACAGTTTCCCCTCAAATCACCCTCATTTTTATTAAAGAACCAAATTAAGAACAATTTACTGACTGTATTAAGTCCAGTTTCAGTTTGACCTGGTTGTTTGCATAAACACAATAAAAACAGCAATTGATCATATAGGCTCTTTAAAATCTGCTTTGCTGGAATCCCATGATTGAGCTTGAATTAGCCCCTCAGGGCAAAGAAGCTGAGGCACCAGCTGCATCAGGTTTTCCTGCAACACCTGTAGCCTTGGGGGACTCCTTGAATTTTTGAGGTTCCCGAAATGTCTCGAAGCTCCTTCCTTGCATCCCTCAGGAAAGCAACCTGTGCTCCTTACCTGGAATGACTGCCATGAACCACATGGCCAAGCAAGGTACCAGGCTTTCCCCAAGGGGCTCTTATTGATTTCACAGTCAGTCTTCATTTCTTAGGGCTTTCTGGTGACAGCCAGAGCCCAGGTATGTCTCTTAGACATGACAGTTCAGTCAAAGTCTTGGTTAGTAAAACCACAATTGGAAGTTGGTCTTATTGAATTTATGAAAGAATCATACTGTCATGACTCAGTCATTAAGAATTGCCAAATTCTGGAGGGATCAGGTAGGGGATATATATATCCTATATAATAAAAGCCTAATGTGCTAAGTGTCCAGTCGTCCATTCAACCAATCAAAGCATAATATGCTAATGATATGCTAAGGCCACTCAACCACTTGCTATGACATGCACTGACCACCAGGGGCAGATGCTCTGACCGGTAGGCTAGCTTGCTACTGGGGTCCAGCCGATCAGGACTGATCAAGATGAGGCAGGCATGCCCTGGAGCCCTCCTGCAGTCCCTCCCTGGCTGGCCAACCTCCCACGTCCCTCCCTGGCCCTGATCATGCACAGGTGGAATCCCTCGGCCTGGCCTGGCCTGCACCCTCTTGCAATCTGGGACCCTTGGGGGATGCCAGAGAGCCAGTTTCAGCCCAGTCCTGCAGGCATAAAAGGCTAATATGCAAATCGACCACTAAGGATGTCCGACTGATGGCTTAGGCCCGCTCCTGCGAACTCCGGGACTACGAGAGGGCACAGGCCGGGCTGAGGGCCCTCCCCTCCCCACACACACCAAGTGCACAAATTTTGTGCACTGGGCATATAAATATATATATATATATACACATATATATATATATATATATAATCACCAAATTTCTTTAAAAAATCTCCTTATATTTGAAAAGCGAGATGAAAATTCTTGTCCTTTTAGCAAAGTGAAAAAGATTCCAATTCCAATTCTGTAGTAGCTTACTTTTGATCTTTAAATTTATTTACTTAATTAAATTTATTATTCAGGAAAGCACACACTGGACCTTCGTTTTAAGGGGTTTTAAAGACAGGGCATTTAGGGGAAGATCTCAATAGAATTCATCAGCTTTATGCTGATTAGTATGTGATTTCTTTAATTCACTTGCTTGCTGACCCTTGGTGGTTAGTTCCTGTTTATGAATAAAGACCTAGGCCTAAGAGCTGGGATTCCATCTGTATTTGGGTAGATCTGTCTGCCGGGAAACTTCTCCCTGGATGACTCCGTACTAGCGGGCAGGGTGTGAGGACATGACACAGCTGCAGACTATTCCGATGTCTTCCCTCTTGAGAAAAGCTGCCTTGCCTTCCTTACAACGGTACCCGCTTGTGCTCCCGAGATTCCTCAAACTCAGCTTTGCTTCCTGTTCCTGGTCTTACACTCCGATGAGGAGGCATCTGCATGGGAGCCGGCCACCTTCTTCAGCGTGTGCAGTGTCGGTTTTCACAGGCGGCAAAGCCTCTCTTATCTGCTGCATGTACCTGGGGGAGGGCAGGCAAGAACTGGATGTAGGATGGCCAACCACATAGCCATCCTACATCCAGTTCTTTAAATAAGATATATTCCACATGCATTCATTGACTAGTATAAAAAGAGTGAACAAATGGCTAAAATCTTCCATCTCTGTATCCATACCTCTTGGCCATGTGACTGGAGCTCTGCCTTGCAGGAGGTGGGGTTTATTTCTCTACCCTCTTGAGTGTGGGCTTGGCCATGTGGCTTGCTTTGTTCAGTGGACTGCAGAAAGGTGATCTGAGACAGAAACTGGACTATCGCGTGGGCCTTGGGGCTTGCTCTCTCTTGCTGCTCTTGTAAAGAAGATAGATGAAAGATGAGAGGGTTAAAATACAGTTTCTCGCAAGTGAATGCTGAGACATCCACACAACAGCTTGGTGAAGGAGCCCTGCAGGGCAGCAAGGAGCGTGAGGCCCGTTTGCCTCTGCCATGATCAACAGCCTGCTGGACGCCACCCCTGTGAAACACCGGCCTGGATTGTCCAACCAGCAGCTGCCCACAGCTGCCCACCCAGGCTGGAAGAGCCCAGCAGAGAGAGAGGAGCCCACACAGAGAACTGCCCAGCTGATCCACACCACCCACTAAATCAAGTGCTACTGACCCCTGCTGGGCACGAAGTTTGGGGTGGTTTGTTGCACAGAAAAAGCTAACAGATACAAAGTGCATGAATGTCCCAGATGCTGTAGATACTGTGTTAAGGAAAGTAGATAAGGCTTCTGCCCTGACATGATGATAAATAAATAAATAAGTAAGACATTTCAGGGGTCCATATGCACTGTGAAGGGGGAGTCGGGGGCATGCTAGAGCGACTGGCTGGGGCTGAGATCTGATTTAGATACTGTGGGCAGAGAAGAATTCTTTGAGTAGGTGAACTCTGAGTTAAGATCTGGATGACAAGGAAGAGCCTAGCATGTGAGGTCTAGAGATGGATTGTTCCAGACAAAAGAAACAACAAGAGCAACAGACATAAAGGAAGTCAATGAGGCTGGAGTAGGAAGCAAAGGGCAAAGAGCGAGAGGAAGGGTTGGAAGTCGGGTAACCGACCATGTGGGAGGACCCCGACTGTAATGAATTGCCTTGAAGCTCTTCCATGCCTCCTCCCTTTCCTCTATATTTGTGGACTTGGATGCTTTTAAGAGACTCATAGGAAGGACCCCTCTTCCCGCCAACATTTTGTGCTACAACTTTCCACGGTCTGTTATCTCAGTCAGATTCATCTGCTTTCAGTCTCAGAATTTCTTCAAAATGTCCTCCTCCAGTTGCCACCTGTCAGGAGCTCTCGCTCCTGAGTCCACACATACTCCTGAACCCTGCTCGCTGCGCCAAATGTTGGAGTAAGTTCTTCCTCGACCCTGCTCGCTGAGCCAATTGTGGGAGTACTCACTCCTTCATCCTGCTCGATCATGCCAACTGTTGGGCCTCAGTTTCCCTGCCAGGGACTGGATTTCCTGGGACACCGGTTATTAGATAGAGAAGACATGAGAAGTCATAGGTGTATGAGAGAGGTTTTTTGCAGACCGAGTAGCCATCGCTAACAAGGAGCCATCAGACAAAGCAGTTCTTTTTTTTTTTTTAATATATTTTATTGATTTTTTACAGAGAGGAAGGGAGAGAGATAGAGAGTTAGAAACATCGATGAGAGAGAAACATTGATCAGCTGCCTTCTGCACATCTCCCACTGGGGATGTGCCCGCAACCCAGGTACATGCCCTTGACCGGAATCGAACCTGGGACCCTTCAGTCCGCAGGCCGACGCTCTATCCACTGAGCCAAACTGGTTTTGGCCAAAGCAGTTTTTCAAAGTAAAGTCCCATAAAGCAGGCAGCCCCACACTGGCAGGTTAATATTACATCTTTCCTACAAAGCAGCCTCCAACATAGGAACTATACAAATATAGTAGCCTGACTACGTAGCCGCAAATACAGTAGCCATAGGAGCCAATACGGTAGTCCAGCCCTACATAAAAGCAGCCTAGCCTCGGCTGGTCAGTAACACATCTTCCCTATAACGCAGCCCACACTGGCTGGTCAGTAACACAGTAACATAGTTTATACTGGCTTCGACAAAGAGGCTTCTTGCCAAAATAGTGACCTCAGTCTTTTGGGTTCTAGAAGGCACACCTGCGGAGTCTATAGATTGCTGCGTCTTTGCTTTTGTACCTGCGTGTAGCAAATTAGCCTTGAGCACTCTGATTAGGAGTCCCATGCTCAGATCGGCCTTGACTATCCGGCCCCCACATTCAACTTGGCCTTGAACATCCGGCATATTCTGGACAGGATTCCCACACCATCTTTCTAGTGTTCTAGGATTATGATAAATTATCTTAAAAATGGTTGTTTACATCTTAAGGACTGTGTTACATGTCTGTCCTCAACTCACCATCTCCAATTGAAATTCTCTTATCTCATTTTAAAATTAGTAGCTCTAAGCTCATCACACTCTGTTATCCTTTTGCAGTCTTCTTTCTCTTTGTTTCTTCTTTACAACTTGTCTTTAGACTGCCTGGGAAGAGCAGAGCACTCAATAGGCATTTACTCACCATCCAATATATATTTATTGTGTACCTTTTATCTGCAAACAAAATTGAGGCCCTTCCCTACTGGTTGTACTCGCATCCGCCTGCCTTGTTCAATTCCGGCTGAGCTGAGTGTAGCTCATTAAAAACCTCGTGCTGGGGCACTGAAGAAATAGGGTTAATTCTTCCAGTGCCTTAACACTTTGTGGACCAGAAGTTTTATTGCTAGCTTCACCCAGTGGCCAGATAAGTTTCTATTGAACGATTGCAAAAACCTTTTACATAAATGTTAAAGGCA
>NW_005873322.1:0-25809 GCF_000147115.1 Myotis lucifugus
CGAATTTTTTTCCCAGGGGGTTTTTTTGGAATTCCCAGGTTCCAATTTCGGGTTCCCCTTGTTACCCAACCTGGGCCCGGGGGGGGGGGGGCCCCCTTAGCCACCTCTCACCTGGATTCCCCCCTGTCCGTCCTGCCCCCCTAGGCTGCAAAGTCAAAAGTTACCTTGTTCAGCCAGGATGCTGTTGGATTGCAGCCTTTTGTGGGAGAGAGTTCCCCCTATGATCAGCTGTTTAAAAGGCTTTGGTATACAGTGTGGTATACAGTGCGGTTATAAAACCGCCAGTTTTATCAGAACTTACTCTTACAAATAGGAATGGCTCTTCCAGATTGCCACCTGGCCCCCAAGGACACACTGTGCGCCTTTGCGATGCTGGATACAAGGGAAGCGAAGGCCAGTGGGCTTCAGCACAGGCCAGTTGAAATGATCTTTCTGTCTAGTTTAGACTAGTCAGTTTACAGGTCGCATCCACTGTATTACTCTTCACTGGTCTCTCCTCATTCTTTCTTCCCTCCTTTATGGCTCACCTGTGTTAGAACCAGTAACCTGAAGGAAGGGTTGTTTTTTCCTAACAGCTGGGACACCAGTGGGAGGAAGGGCGGTGGGGGGAAGTGAGCTCTGAGGTCCCCTCTGGGCTGGGAGCTAGAGTGAAACCTCACTGAGAGCAAAACAGGAAACCAGGGCGCCGACAAGGTGTTTACGCTGCCGCTACAGGCCGTCTAGCTGGCTGGGAACTCTGAATGTGGTCCTTCCCGCTAAATGTTTAAAGAAAAGCAGTTCTCTTTTTAAGTATTTTCTGAATCAAATGGGACGGATAGGTGTTTTCTAGTATAAGTAGAAAGGGAAGTACTTCAATGAAGAGATTAAAAAAAAGAATTATAACTTAGAAATATTGGAGCACAGTGTAGACACATTTTTAGGCAGCACTTAGTGTTCAATACGCATGTAGAATATTTGACTAAAATACTTCTCGGAAGTTAAATGCCCCCTCTTAAGTTTTGTTTACTCTTTATTCTCTTACCTCCGAAATAGCAGAAATTATAAAGTGATCAAATTCCAATCAGTATAGTTTACAAAATCATATGTGTAGCCATCACCGAGTCTTCTCCTGGCATCACAAAAATTCACTTGAGTTGTAAACTCACATTAACCAAGTTGTTGTGAATTTCCATGAGCAACTTCTTAGCTTTCTAAATGAACACTATTTCTATTTAATTGGTATTTGCCAACTATCAATGAATCCAGGGTCTAAACTATCCATACATATTGTAGAAGATGGCACCAAGCCATTTTAGGATATTTCTAGGGTCCTTAGTTTGCTATCCTAAGGAAAAGTTAAAATGGTACTGATACTGTTATAATTAACCCAGTTTTTCGTTAATTAACAGGAAAGGAGCAAAGGGAAGGCCAGATAATGTAGGCAAGCCATTCGTGCCAGAAAGCTGAAGTTTTACACTCTTCTGGTCTGTTCCCTGCAGATCCTGGGGAAAGGGACTGGGCAAAGAAAGAATAAACCCAGACCCAGGAAGGTCTGGGAGTAGGTCACCAGCCATAATAGGCGTGGCCACTGCAAGGGTGTGATATCTGAGAAACGTAAGCTCCTGAACAAAGGGAGTTCCTGCTCCTGGCCCTCTTGCTCTCTCGGGACTCTTGTTGTAGGCGGTGTGCTCTCACACTCTGCACTCACCCACATGGCCCACAGCCATGTCCACCCCACACACAATGGACTAATGGAAGACAGGTGACACCAGGTGACTGGTGCTATGCCAGACTTAACTCCACATGGAAAGGAAACTGGACACTGGCTTTGCTTCCAGCTCTGCTGACCAGCTACACCTTTTCCAGGGCTGGTTTAAGGGAAATGGGACTTTTGAAACCCAGGGATATAACTTCATACAAGTAAAAATCTCTCATTCTCCCATGCGAGTCTTAGAAAGCTCTTTTTCTCAAGATCACGTAAGATCCCCTCTTCTGCTAGCAACAGGGAAATGCCACCCATCCAATTCTCCAATGACAGCGTCAGTCATGCAGCTCCATCCCTGTTTTTATATTTCACAACATCTTTAAAATCTGAGTGACAAATGTAGGCTAATTGTGCCTAAACTGGCCCTGTTGTTTTTATCGCTGAAAACTAATTTTTAAGAAGTGTGATCGTTCTCAAAAAGATACCAGGTTGTAAAGATGAAACAGATTTGGCTGTGTATTGATAACTTGCAACTTGATATTGAATGATGATTTATTATACAATTTATCTACTTTCGTTGGCAAAGAAATACAGACGTTGTCAAAACATAAGCCAGCATTTTCCAGGTTCTAGGAAAGAAGCAATAGTCCATTAATAAAAGAGAGGATCTTGCATCAGAAAGGCATCTCATCCTTCCACAGGCTGCATTGTCCAAAGTGTGTCTGGACAGATTCCTGGTGTCAACTGTCTTCCTGTTTTGTAATCGTGTTGTTCTCTTGTGTGGCCGTAGGTTCGTGTGACTGTGTTTCCCTCCAAGACGGCAGCTCAGCACTCGGGAGTTCCTTGGTGGATCATCCTTGTGGCCATTCTTGCTGGGATTTTGATGCTTGCTCTAT
Source organism: Myotis lucifugus (assembly GCF_000147115.1). Classification (NCBI taxonomy): domain Eukaryota; kingdom Metazoa; phylum Chordata; class Mammalia; order Chiroptera; family Vespertilionidae; genus Myotis; species Myotis lucifugus. The sequence continues at coordinate 2,581 of NW_005873322.1, forward strand.
TAGTTCTTTTATTATGGAAGGTAAGTGATACCGGGCATTTGAATTTTGTGATTATAAACTTTATTTCTTGTTTTAAAAAAAGTGAATTCACACTAATAGTGTGTGAATATATAAATTATTATATAATTTCTTTTCATTGATTCCTCTTCCCTTCCCAACATTTTATTATGAAACTTTAACAGCAAACTTGAAATTTTACAATAAATACCTGTACATCTATCTAATATTTTGTGTTTAAAGATATATTATTTATACAGTATAAGAAGTTCCTTAGAGGTATAAATTTTGGTGTTTTTCACATATAAGTTAGCATCTTTGGCAAGTAACAATTTTTAAAATATTACTACTTTATCATTTTCTTCATCTATGATCAGATCATTTTCTAAATCTAAGCCAAATTTTTGGGTAGCACATTAATTTGAATCTGTATTCCTATTCATTTCAACTGCAAAGTAATGTTCATGGCTGCAATTGGGGTTTCTTATCATTATAGCCAGGTTGGGATTATGAAATTAATGAATAACTCCATCTCAAGGGGGTCATGATAGCCTACATCAAACATGAGGAAGATTGGGTTCAACATGGTGTTCTTCATTAGAATTGGTCCTGCAAATAAAATGTAATGTCTTTCCCCTGCTTCCTACTAGTAAGTAGTTTACATTACCAGAAAGTGGGTATGAGATGGATGCAAATTTTGTTGCCAGAGATTATGACCTATAGATTTTGGATTTATTCTCAGTAATGGAGGTCCACAGTCGCTTATCAAATTGCCAAAAAAAAAACACACCTCTGAAAACTGAGAGTTTGTAATGATTTATTTGGCAGCAACACTTGACATGAAGAGGAGAGGCTATTGATAATCTTTAGCCGTTATGCATTAATTTCACTGCAGAAATATTTATGTATTTGTTACAGTGGCATTATGTATGCAGAATGTTGCTTTTTTAGTTATTTATTTTAATATATTTTTATTGAGTTCAGAGAGGAAGAGGGAGAGAGAGATAGAAACATCAATCAGAGAGAATCATTGATTAACTTCCTCCTACATGCCCCACACTGGGGATTGAGCCTGCATCCCTGGGCATGTGCTCTGATTGGGAATCAAACCATAACCTCCTGGTTCATAGTTGACACTCAACCATTGAGCAGTGGGTTGAGAGTTGAGAAATCCAAGCTTTATAATCCTGGGCAAATCATTTCACCTCCTTGGGATACTGGGTTGCCTTAGCTGTTAATAAGTGGGTTAGATTAGATGATCTCATTGGTTCTTTACCTTTTTTGTAAGTTCTAAAGTATTCCAACTTACAAGTGAACTCTAAATATCTACAACCCTTGCATGAAAATCATTTTTATAACTTTACAGACACTCTTCTTTTTGAAACTGAACTGTTCGTTTTTATATGTTAAAGTCATAGAATTTTAGGGCCAGAAAAGACTTTAGTTCAGTGCCCTTTAAGTTGGATTTTGCACATCCACATAGGTGCCACAACTAAGTAGGTGAGGCTAAAACCAACATCCCCCCCGAATTGTATCTGCTTTAAATATTGGGGTTCTACATAGGAATTTTTTTGGAGGTAAGAGAGGAAAGTCCTCCGGGCTGTTCCAGTCGCCTTCATTTTGCAAATTAAGATGCTCATGCCCATGGGTATTATATAGGCTGCCAAGTTGGAGACAGGACTGGGGCTCTTGGTTCCCTAAGTTTGTTAGGAGTGTTCACTGAGGTATTTAGTCAACAAATAAATATCAAGATACATTGTCCAAATCAACACTGCCAGTGAAACTTTGTCATAGTGGAATTGTTCTGAGGCTGTACTATCCAATATGGCAGCCACTAGTCACATGTGGCTGTTGAGCTCTTGGAATATGGCTAGTGCAACTGAGGTATTGACTTTTAAAAAAATATATATTTTATTGATTTTTTACAGAGAGGAAGGGAGAGGGATAGAGAGTTCGAAACATCGATCAGCTGCCTCCTGCACACCCCCTATTGGGGATGTGCCCGCAACCAAGGTACATGCCCTTGACTGGAATTGAACCTGGAACCCTTCAGTCCTCAGGCCAATGCTCTATCCACTTAGCCAAACCGGTTAGGGCTAACTTTTAAATTTAATTTAATTTAAATCTGAATAGCAACATGTAGTCAGTTGGTAGCTACCATATTGTACAAAGCAGATCTGGAGTTTTACCTTCATGAGTTGCCAGACTTAGAAGCAGAATTTTTCAGAAGGGCAGAGATTTATTCGACCAAGTTATATTTCGGAGGGCAGATCCATGGCCTTATGAACTAGATTAAAGTAAATAGAGAAAATTCTCATTGTTGAATGGAGGAAATTATAGTAGACAGTGGAATTATATTTTAATAGTCATTTAGAGTACCTAACCTTACATGGTGGCCCAGAATTTGGAAAACTGACTGTAATCATTCTTTCATGATGGTTTATTTATATTCTGATTCACCCCACAAATTCAGAGGCCTCAAATAGATGGCATTTTTACTTGAAAAGCAGAAAAATACAGTATCTCTCTGTTTTATTTGGATTTGTGCTATCTACCTATTTTAGGGTCCATATTTTTCTGTAAGAAAAAACCACCCAAACCTAAGATCAGATGTGCATGTATTTTCCATTTTAGGATGGTTTTTGTCTTCGTGATTTCTGTTACAAATAGAAAAGTCAATTAGCTGACTAATGTCATCCATATAAATGTTTGACCAGAGACCCATGGTAATAGAGTTGGGTTGATTGCTGTCCAAAAGTAACACAATGCAGTGGCCGTTCACTTTCGGTTGATCCATTAGTGTGGTCTCTTTGTAAACGAACTATGAATAGAAAACAGGTTAAAATCTGAGATTTTCTTTTGTCTAGTTCTTCACAGAACTCCGAAACTGACTAAATACCTTGCTTCCTTGTAGTGTGGTTTCTTCAAGAGAAATAAGAAAGATCATTATGATGCCACATATCACAAGGCTGAGATCCATGCTCAGCCATCTGATAAAGAAAGGCTTACTTCTGATGCATAGTAGTGATCTACTTCTGTAATTGGTAATTGATCAATGTTTTTTTAATTGCTAGCTGTGGGACCTGCTATGGTTGTGGTGGCTAACTTTCAGAGCAACAGCTTGCTATGTGTGTCCCATTAACAGATGTTTCCAAATGTCCACACTGGCTTGCCCTGCTTGGAATGGTTTTATTTATGTCACTTGAAAGCTATTTTGTTTTGTTTTAAATGCACAGAGTCATTTGTTGCAGGTGAGTTGTTTTGTGTTGTGGTTAAACATCACCCATAGCAATGAAGAAACTGAAATCTGTATACACACAGAAGGAGGCTTCGTAGCCCCTTTTGCCACACAGTGTTCATTTAGTATGCAGCATCCCATGGAATTTCGAAGGTGCATGAGAAATCATCCCCGATTTCTTGTCCATTCTGGAATTTCCTACCGATGGATGCTTGTGTTGACTGCCTAATTAACCTTTTGCATGTTGGAAACATGGTGTTTCTCTGGGTGAGAGGACTTTCTCACTGTCATCTTTTGTATCTCCTTGCTATAAAGATGGGGGGAGGTTTGGAATGCTTTTATTGTTGCTCAGATATTGTTCTATGCTAGCTAAGCATGCACCTTCCTTTCCTGCATATCTACCTCAGGTCAAAGACCATTGCAGCAAACTGTGACTATTGGCATGATGGACATTACGGCCAATTTCAGAAGGCAGCTCTTTACCAAAGTGTTACCTTCAATATCCAAATTTTAGTATAAAAATGCTCTGGACAGTTTTTATTTCAATGGACTTTGACCTTGTTTCATATTCTTGAGATTCAGTTCCACCTTGGGATTCAATTGATTTTAAGTTCATGTTTTGTTTCTCTTATTTGTAAACCCATGGAAACAGGAATTGGAGATGATTCCTTTTTCCATTCCTGTGGGCGTGAGAGGATAGAATTACTCCAACAGTCCCTTTCCATGGCACCGTCACAGTGAATCCCAGCATCTCCCTTTAATTGTTGCATATCACCCTTGCTTTCCTTCTTTGTTTAAATGGGGCAAGAGCACATTTTGTAATAGGTAGATCTTTTGGCTTTTTTTGCACAGACTAAAGGAGTCCATGTTGAAATGGCCTTAGAACAAAACTTCTTGGCCCATTATTCCTATTGATTCAGTGATAACTGTATATGTAATTTTATTTTGCCCCATGACATTCTGATAACATAAGTTAATTCAATATTAACATTCTGTTCCTGTTGGGTTCATGTAATAAACAAATTAATCAACCATTCCAAGTATCTTCCTCATCCTATTAACTGCATTTTTAAATTGAAAACATCCTTTTTTTTTAAAAAAAAAAGGCACATATATTTCACTCATTTAAAATATTCAATTTGATTTTTAAATATCTAGATATGTTCTCAAGAAAAATCTACTTGGAATCATATTGAATATTTTTTAAATGAATAAAATATACATTCATTAAAAAAGAACAATTAGGCAGCGCTCTGAAATTCAGTCTGGTGATACTTTCCTTCAGCTCTCTGTTGGTACCTGATTGATTTTATTGCAGGATGGAGTTACTCCCCGATTTACTAATGAAACCGCTTATTGGGAAGCACAGCGCCAAGCCCGGGCTATGTGATTCTCTTTCTAGCTGGGGATGTGTCCCGCAGCCTCGGGGGAGAGAAGACTCTTAAACTGACCCATTCAAACACTGACATGTCCAAACTGTAACTTGTAAAATATCTGTGACCTGAGTGTCCTTTCGTTAGTGGAAGAGGGGCATGAAATAACCTTTGGTTTATGGCCTCTAAAAAAATTGTTCAAAATGATGTTCTTCTCATCTAAAAGTTAGCTCTTTTACAGATTGTATTGGGATTATAAAAAATGGGAGCACTGTTGCATAAACTTAACTTTCAGTAAGGAGAGAGCTCAGATTGTTTCCAAATGTAAAAACAATATGGAAAAAAGAGACTTTCCTAGCAGTTTTACAACTATTTTTCTCTTCCATTTATCCCCACTGGCTGTTAACATCTTCAGCCGATTAGTTTCTTCTGAAAAGAAAACCATGTCTTTTTTCCTTAGTCCAGAGGTAGGCCAATCTGAACAGAAAGCTTAGATATTCCCGGCTAGTGCACTTGCTTTCCTTGGGATTCCTAAACGTGCTTCTGTTTATCTTTCCTTCTTCTCCAGTGTGGATTCTTCAAACGCTCTAGGTACGATGAAAGCATTCCCCGATACCAAGCTGTAAAGATCCCGAAAGAAGAGCGAGAGATCAGAGATGAAAAATACAACGATCACCTGGAGAAAAAGCAGTGGATCACAAGGTGGAATGAAAATGAAAGCTACTCCTAGGGGCCAGAGGAGCGTCACAGGCCCCAACTGCTTTTTTCTTCCCCAGCTCAGAAATTCAAATGGTTTAAAAGCCTGATCCCTGACTATTGAGTTCAGACAGACTGCACCATAGTACGAACCGACAGTTTTAACTGCTGTGGACATTGTTACGTAGCCTACGGCTCCTGTTTTGTACAGCCAAATGTAAGACTGTTGGAATGGATTTTTCTGTAACTGCCTTAATTTAACTTTCCCGGTTGCCTTTGTTTTTGGTGTGGCTGACTCACACGTGCCGGGGAAGGCCCCGCCCAGTTGCGCTCATCTGACATCCTCCCGCTAGTGTAACTGGAAGAAGGCGCCCGTGGTCACCGTGTCAGCAGAGTGACCGTGGGTGCTGCCTCTGCAAGCGTTCTTCCCAATAGGACTGGAGAACCTGCAAGTTAACTGTCCCCCATCACAAGACAATGCCGTAGGGGTAGCTGTGTTTCCATTTAAAGTGCTATCTTAAATTAAATGTGCAATAGAAGGTGATGTTGCCATCCTGCTATCTTTTTCCATTTCCCAGACGTGTGAATACCTGTTCACACCAAAGACATCCAGGTTTCCTTCTCCCTTTTCACTAAAACACACAGGTGCAACTGACTTGAATGCTAGTTATCCTTATTTGTATATGGTATTTATTTTTTATTTTTTACAAACCATTTTGTTATTGACTAGCGGGCCAAAGATTCTCCAGTTTGTCCTGCAGGTTGGAGTAAGCAATCAGAATTAGAACATGGGAGGTCATTGGTTTGATCTAAAGTATTTACTGCAAAAAGAAAATAATGCTTTATAAATGTACCAGAGAGTTGTTATAATTTACAACATAAGTTATTAAAACATCTTCCTTCATGACATCCCTTACCTTGACCCCCTCCCTCCAAACCCAAAAGGTTTGTTTAAGAAATAGGATTAACCGTTAGAAGTTTAATTCTGAACAGACAATGGATATTTTTGAGTTTGGAGCCCTGTGTGACAATTATGAATTTTATGCTATAACTTTCAGGAACTCTTGGAAAAAAGGGGGTTTATTTCTTGACCTTTCACTGCTGTATATACAGGACTTGAAAGAAATGGTGAGTGCCTATGGTGGATCCAATCCGATCCAGTGGAAGACTACTGAATACCCGATACCAAAAGTCAGATTAGAACATCATGGCTTTTACGTTTTAAATATTATTGGAATCATGTCATGTGAGTCAGAGTTCTATTTTTTTGCTGTGTTTCCTCCCCTATGTATTTCCCCAAATTATTTTAGGACTACTCTAACAAGAACTTTAACTTGTTTTTTAAGTGTCAAAGTGGAGGAGGGGAGGAAGACATTATTCTTCTATACATTCAATAGAGATTGAATAGATATGAAAGCCAGATTTTAAAAAATGACTGTGCTTCAAGATGTTAAGTTATATGGGGAGCAACAGCAAACCAGGTGCTAATTTGTTTGGATGTAATGTAAGCTGTGTCTCATTCTTTTAAAAACAAAATACAGCTATGTACCATTGTTGCTTTGGAGTTTTAATTTTCTTTCCTTTTTGGAAATCTTATACCCTTAAGATACTAAGAACATTACTCTAGTTATACTTTAGAAATTTCATTCACAAATATTGTTTTCCAAATGATATTTTGTTTACAAAAATTTCTTGAGAACAGGTCATAACAGTGTTTAAAATCTCAGTTTCTTGCTTAGGTAACTTGGAACCCAATGTACTGGCTTCATAGGTTGCTAAGAAGCTGATTTTTGAACATGTTTATAGGCCCTTGTTGTAAAGACGAATGTCCTTGGGAAGGGGTGGGGAGGTGGGTGCAAGGGTGGCTCAACAACAAAGAAACAAGAATGTAGTGGTCTTTACGTTTATAGTTGTGAAAAATGTCATCTCAAGTCAAGTCACTGGTCTATTCTCATTTGATACATTTTTATACTAACTAGCATTGTAAAATTATTTCATGATTAGAAAATACCTGTGGATATTTGTATAAAAGTATGAAATAAATTTTTTTATGAAAGTGTTCATTACTTAGTAACACAGCATTGTATATGTGAAACAAACTCTAAAATTATAAGTAACCTGAATTGCTTTTTTTATTTCATTAAGCCAAACTAAAGTTTTCGATGTTTTTATTTATTCTGAGTGCCCCATATAATCTCAGATCAGCAGAAGCTATTAGTGTGCCCCCACAAATGCGATTGAGGGTTGTCCCCCCACTTGGCTTTACTGTTCAGTTGATACTCAAAAGAAAATGATCTTAAAGATGGTTTATTCAAGACATCTACACATTGGGAGATGTCTGTTTGCATTGATTCATCTGCTTCAAAGCTTATGCCTGTGAAGGAAAAGGTATTATTTAGCAATGATGCTATGGCATGAAAAATTAGAGATCTTATGGCTAAGTTGCTTTCTTAGAACACCTTTTGGATGTGAGAGCAGTCCAGCTGTGACATGTATCATTAAATTGACCACCAAGGACTGATTTAGCAGAGTTGAATGGTCAGGAAAAAAACTTACCAAAGGATTTTGTTTAGATTGAAGTGGTTTTATGAAACTTCTCTAGCTGGGTTATCACAATTTAATGAATGAAAAAAAAGCATATAGCCCTGGCCAGTGGCTGGTGTGGCCCAGTTGGTTGGGCATCATCCTGTGCACTGAAAGGTTGCCAGTTTGGTTCCCAGTCAGGGCACATGCCCAGGTGGTGGGTCTGATCATGCATGGGTTGTGGGCTCGGTCCCTGATAGGGGGTGTACATGGATGCTCTCACATCCATGTTTCTTTCCCTCTCCCTTCCTCTCTCTAAAAAATCAATTAAAAAATTTTTTTAAAAAAAGAGTCCTCAAACAATGCTGATTTACACAATTAAAAAATCATTTTAAAAAAAAAGCATGTAATAGTGCCCAGACAATACAGCATGCCCTACCTATCCTGAATAAATTTCCAATCTAAAATGTGTTATCTGTCCAGTATTTTCCATTATACTTAGTATTATACAGTAAATTTTAGCCTTCTTAATTCTTTGAAGATCAAACAGGTGTTACCACCCAAAGAAATGTGTGATTTGTACTTTTTAATCAAGGGCCAGAGGCTGTGAACCTTTTTTTAGCCACAGTCCAAGGATATATCCAGATTAAATCTCTGTAATAATGTGTAATCACCATAACCATTAAAGATGTCCGTAGCTGTGGTCTGGCTAGGGCTCTGGCATAAATGACCTGGGCTGGAGGTCATGGCAGTGCTGTATATGGCTCCTGTGACTCCACCTCTTTCTCTCCCTCTTGGATGGGAGCATACAGGAATGCCTCTCCATGGTAATGGTATTACTAGGATAGGGCTATCCTTGGGTACGTTTGCAAACATTGACACTTTGTTGGTTGCAGAGCACTTGCTATTATCTCATATATGAGTCATGGCTTATGTTGTGTCCTTGTGGTTGAGAATATTCTAGAATGTAGGGTAGATGTAGGTGGGGAATGCTTTTAATTGTCCAGACTTGGGACGTAAGCATAAGATTGAACATTCTATCCTAAATGAAAACATCTTAATGAGAAACTGATCTCTAGGACACAACCCACAAAAAGACAATGTGGGAAGACAGACTAGGGTTGTTAGGTTGTTTTGTTTTAAAGGAGGGAAAGAAGGAAATGCTGTAGGTGGCTGGGTTCCACATACGGACGTCCTCAGGGCTGAGAAAACTGAACGTGGAAAAGTTATTTGATCAGCTTGTAGCATAAAGTAAATGATTAAAGGCAGTTCCTCGAATCAAAGGAGAGGGTCCAACTGAGGGGAAGGCAAGGTTCAATGAGATGAAGAAAGTGAACTTGAGAATGATTTCAAAGGAGTGGCTATTGCAAAGAAGCTAGTAGGCGTCTGTTCTGGGAGTTAGTGATGGTTAAATGGCAAGTGAGTATTTCTTGTTCCTCAAAAAACAGGTTTTATTAACTCAGAAAGACATCCTATCCAGCTGTTAGGATATGTGGGAGTGGTGTGAACTAGTGGCTGGAGCCAGAGGTGTTGCCAACAGACCCATCTAGGAGGAATGTTATAAAGGGAATTCAAGATTACATCCTCTGATGAAGGATAAGTGAATTGTAAACACAAATCTGAGTAAGAAAACTGTTCCATCACAGTGCAGGGGTGGGCAGGTGCCCACAAAGGGCAAGCTAACCAGGTCATGGTTGATTACACTGGAGTGAAGGAGTCACGTGCAATTTTTGCAGCTGTCAGCAAGTTTAAATGCCTCAATCTTCTCTTCGCCTTTGCCCTGGAGCCATTCCTCAGTCAGGCTGCCTGTGCCAGGGTCACTGAAATGGACAGAGGCAGACCTGTTGGAGGTCGGATAAAACTTCTCACACACTGTTCTGGAACATCCACAGAAAATCTGAAATTCCAGGGACAGGGAGTGCTGCTTTCATTTTCTCATGGCCCAGCAGATAAATATTTAACTCCTCAATAACCAGCAGATTTGAGTTTTCTGTGAAGATCCTGTCATTGTGAGATGGAGATAGACATGGTCCAATCATTTTTCCCTCCAATGTCCAAGGATGTTATTAGGCTCTGGGGCTACACATACAAATAAGACACTGGCTCTGACCTTTTGGAGGAAGCTTATATTTAAAACAACAGATGATACCGACAAACAGGTGGATGCAATTTATGTAAGTAGCAGAATTCAAAATCATGCACTATGATGTCCATTGTTGACCTGATCTTACCTGGGTGGAACTTGTCTTTGGAACCAACACCAATCCCAGAAAAATTGGAGTAGTGATTCTGAACCTGGGCTGCACACTTGAACACCTCAAGAACATTTTTTAAAATCCCAGTGCCCAGACTACATGTCTGACTGACTCGATCAGAACCTCTGAGGGTGGGACCCAGGTATCAGTGCTGTTTAAGGCTCCCCAAGTGACTCTTAAACTACAGCCAAGTTTGAGAACTGCTTCAGCGGTGTCAGATGGCCTGAATATTTATCGAAAGGGCTCTGCCCACTGTGTGGGAGCGCCCCATTTCTACTTGCGGTGCCTCTATACTAGTAAGGAGCTGAGAAGGTAGAGGTATATTTGCCATAAGGCTCAAGTCATGCTACCTGGATATAAATTAGCTTCCCCTCTTGGAATATAATCCTGGTGAGTGACTGACACATCGTACCCCTGTTTCCTCTATAACATAGGATTAATAATAGTACCCATCTCATAGGTCCTTGTAAGGAGTAAATGAGAAGATCTGGTAGTGTTCATTAAATGTTAAGCTATTTTTTAAAAATACGTTTTTACTGATTTTAGAGAGGAAGGGAGAGGGAGTGAGATAGAAACATCAATGATCGGCTGCCTCCTGCATGCCCTCAACCCAAACATGTGCTCTGACCGGGAATTGAACCATGACCTGGTTCATAGGATGATGCTCAACCACTAAGCCACACCGGCCAGGCTAAATGTTAGGTATTTTTATAGTCTAGTTTTACTTCCTCATTTCACAGATGGGTAAACACAGTTTCAGTTGTCACTGGAACCTTCTGTCTCCTCACTCACTCTTCAAAGTCTATCATGACTTATCAGAGGGTGTGAGAGCTACAATCTGCAAGACTAACTAAACAAACAAAAAAGAGATCCTAACTCTTAAATTTAAACTTATCAATATAGGTCATTTTGTACAAGACTGACCTTTTTTCTGTGTTTAAACTCCATCGCAGTACTTACTACAGGGACCATCTGCAGGTTTGGGTTGGGGTCGGAGCACACAGAGTCAGTGTATAGGCATCTTGAGGTTGCTATGTACCGATTCTTGATTAAAAAGGAAAAGAAATGTAAGTATATAAAGCAGATTCTTTTTTTGAACCCTTTCTCAGTTCTTTACACACACGATAAAGTCTCCAGTTTCCTTCAGTGGGAGGGCAGCCTGCAGTTTCATCACTTGTATCTTTACTGCTGTGCAGAGGAGGGAATGCTGCTCACAGGGCCCATCTTGTGCTTGAGTTACATCATGTGTGTGAGACCAAAGTTGTCATTGGAGGAGCAGAGTACGAAACCTCCCATTTCTCTTCAACAAAACTCCCTTTTGTTAAAGGCAAAAAAAGAAAACATTCCCCCGAAGATTGGTGGGCTGTCTGATTCCAGGTGTCCTCAAATTGCTGCTGGAGCTGCAGTTCTAGGGCATTTACCTAACCGAGGAAGCCAGCTCTGGTTAGGAAGTCAGAATCAACAGAGTGGTTGAGAGCAGTCCTCCTCACACTTTAACATGCCTATGAGTCACCTGGGATCTCGTTAAGATGCAGGTTTTGATTCAAAAGTTTGGGATACAGCCTGAGAGTCTACCTTTCCAACAAGCTCCACGTGCTGTGATGTTGCTGGTCCATGGATTACGTTTTAGGTAGCAAGGATCTTTGGAGTCAGTCTTTGTTCAAGTCCCTGCTCTGCCACTTTCAACTTGGGTGACCTTAGGCAAGTTTACTAACCTTCATTGTTTGACTTCCTCATCTGTAAAGTGGTACAGGGATAACTAGGATTATAACCTAGGTTTCCAGCCAAAAGATACCATCTTCTCCTTTCTCTAGAACTTCCAATCCCCTAACATCCTCAAACATAATAAAGAGCAACCAGGGCACATTTTAGTCTTTGTTATATCTGAGCATATAGCTTGCACTGTCTTGCCAGGATAGTCTTAGACTACTGTTGTGGGCCATGCTTTCAAGATACCTGCCCTGCTGGAAACAAAAACCCCATTATAGTGAACAACAGAATGGGGAACAATATGCCAGTTCTAGTAAGTGACTCACAGATGTTGGTTGGTCATAGTCACGTCTCTAAATCACCAACAAAACAAAAAGATTGAGATAAGGTTCAGGCTTACTTTAAGAGTGAAGTGTTTGCAATCTGACATTTCTCAGGTATCAACTACCCAGTTTTTCTTTGCCAGTTCCCACCACAAGCAATCCAGATACTCCTCCCAGCCCTACCTGGTTTGGCTCAGTGGATAGATCATCGGCCTGCGGACTGAAGGTTCAATTCCGGTCAAGGGCATGTGTACATCAGTTGCAGGCTCCTCCCTGGCCCAATTAGTCTTGCACCCACCTGACTCCATACATAGTTATTACAATATTATTGATTATATTCTCTGAACTGCACATGTCTGTGACTATTTTGTAACTGCCAATTTATATTTCTTAATCCCTTCATCTTTTTCATCCAACCTCCCCTCCTATCTGGCAATCATCAGCTTGTTCTCTGTATTTGAGTTTGTTTTTGTTTTGTTTGTTCATTTATTTTGTTTTTTTTCCACATATAAGTGAAATCATATGGTATTTGTCTTTTTCTATCTGGCATAATACTCTCTAGGTTCATCCATGTTGTCATAAATGGTAAGATTTCTTTCTTTTTTATGGTCAAACAATATTCCATTGTATGTATGTATGTATCACATCCTTATCCATTCGTCTTTTGATTAGAGCATTTAATCCATTTACATTTAAAATAATCATTGATGTGATATTTTTATTGTTTTTGTAGTTCTTCTCTGTTCCTTTCTTCTCCTGTTCTCTTCTCTTATATGTTGATGATTTTCTATACTGTTATGTTTGTAATCTGTTCTCTTTATTTCTTGTATGTCTCTTATAGATTTTTGGTATGTGGTTACCATGTGCTTCATATATACCAAGCTATGTTTATTGAAGTCTATTTTAAGTTGATGGTTGCTTAAGTTTGAACACATTCTAAAATCGCTGTTATTTTTAACTTACACCCTCCACATTTATGTTTTTGTTATTATTTTTTACTTCTTTTATGTATAGTGTGAGTGTCTTCTGATCAGAGAAGAGTTAACTGGTGGTGGCCTCTTGATTCCTTTGGATTGCAGCTAACAAGTATTTTCCTTCACCTCAATTTCCAGTGACTGCCTCAGAGCTCCCTGGGTGGGTCATTATTCTAGAAGTTAGAGCACACTTCAGTCTATTTTGAATACTTGTAATCCCCTGAATTAAATCCCTTCATGCCAATAATATCTAGAGCGGTCTCTATTTTGAGCACTGAACCCTGACTAATATAGCCACTTACTCAAAGAAAATGCTAAAAGATCTAGGAGATTAAAAGAGAAAACTGGTAGAGAGGAGGTAGCTGTCTTCTTCCAGCTAATGCTGGATCCAGAACACTTTTATTGCTTTTAAGATCAACTTGACTCTCAAGATACATGTCCAATAAATTCACATAAAGGTGAATCTTGTTTCTTCTTTTTTCTAAATCTCCAAGAGAGGGTGGAAACATGTAAGTACATTACCTGATTCAAAAAGGAAACAATCAGGAAATAAAAATAGAGGGAAATGTGAAAAGTCATCAAGTTTGAGAAAATACCATATTTCATAGACTGAATGTGTTAATTAAATCCCAGTAATGAATTTGCAAAAATGAAAAAATCTGTTAGAAATTTGTAACTATACAACACTATAAGAAAATATATTCACAGTCTGCAGAACATGGAAATAGACAGTGAGTGTGCGGTGTTTTTACCTGCCCAGCATCCCTTCTTTGGGTGAAAGGATCTGCTGCATACTTTGGGGAACCTTTCCTAACTCAGTCCATGAGTGTGTGTGTGTGTGTGTGTGTGTGTGTGTGTGTACCACGTCTCCTCACATGTTTCCAGGAGTGTAAACATGGCTCAAACATGGCCAATCAGAGTCAATCTGGTGCTTTTCTTGAACAATAAGGGAGAGAGGTCTCATTCCTAAGATTTTGCCCACCTAGGACTACTGAAGTCGGTGGCTACTCTGCTATCTCTGTCATTTTGAGGAAAGAGTCAGCCCTGTGAAGCCAACACTAAGGACAGCAGAACTGAAATATGGGGAGGAAAAAAGAGGAGGAGGAGGGCAAGAGGCACTCTGATGCTTTGTATCCACACTGTACCTGAAGAATTTTTCCGGGACACGAGACAGAATAGTCTTTTTTCATTTAAGGAGGTTTGAAATGGGATTTCTATACTTGAGTCTGCAAGAGTCCTGCCTAATATAAAGTAAAATCTGTCAACCCCATCTCATCTCTGAAAGGATTGTCAAGAGAAGACACATATTTGGCTTTATGAACTTCCTTTTGTTTGATGGTTTTCCTATGGATTTCCCCCACCTTTCCCCTTAGCTTCAGCTATATGCTGCCTCCTGCTAAACAAATATTGCAAATTATGTAAGGATTTTCCCAATTTCCTGCCTAGATTTGGGCCCTGGTCTCATTTACTTTAACACACATGTTCTCACCACTAGGCTACACAGCCTCAGCATTCTCCTCTGTAAAAACGATTTCACTGGTTAGTGCCTGTCCCATAGAAGGTGTTCAATAAGAGAAATAGCCCTAATCATTGGAGAGAGTGAGCGACTTAGTGAAGATTACATAGTTAGAAAGTGTAGGAGCCTTGATTCCAGCTCAACTCTGCCTACATCAATTCCACACATTTCTTAAACATGCTGATAAAGCCTAACCAGATGCATGTCCCTCCTCCCACCTAAGGCAACCCTTCCAGTCCCTCAAGACCTTCCTCAGGCATTTAACCTCTCCCTCTTAGTTACAGCCAGTTGGTTTCATGGATCCCTCACTGCCCACATTTAGACTACTCAGACTTTTCCATTGTCAAATCCATAAATAAACCCATTCAGCTCCATAACCCTTCCCAAGGACTATTTACAGTTGTCATCTTTACTTCCTCATCACTGTGCTCATGAAATCACGTATTCCAAAGCCACCAACAACCGTTCGATTGTTAAGTCTAAAGCTTTCTTTTCCGGATTCATTTTATGTCACTGCTAAAGCATATGCAACAGTATCAAATGCCCCCTCATTTTTGAAAGCCCTCCTTCCTTGGCTTCTATGATTGGTCATTCCTTAAATATTGTTGCTGTGGGGGCTTGTCTCTGGCTTCTTACCCTCCACAGGTGATCTCAACTCCAATTACCATTTGCATTAGAGACAGTGAGCTGCCTCTCTCTCTCTCTCTCTCTCTCTCTCTCTCAAAAAAAAAAAAATAACTCGTTATTGTTGAACATTTTCTCTTTTTACCATGATAATACAAATGTTAGCTGGACAAATAAACCACTCAGTATAAAACCCCTCTTTCTACTTTTGTTTCACCTCGGCATAGCCATGTGGCATTAGTTCCATGGAAATGTTTGGAAACAGGCAAAGGGAAGTCAGATGTTATAGGCTGCAGTGCTGTGTTCCTTGTTATGCTATGCAAAACATCTAATAACACCATCCTCTGTGATACCTTGGAAGGTGACTGTAATCCAGCCAAGGAGAAAGGTTAGAAAAAGACTCAGGTACTGATGTATGTTGACTGCGTCTTGCTGCTTTTAGCACAGTCCTCTGAAGGCGATGAGCTCAGGCAGGAGGCATCCATTTGGAGGCAAAGATGGAAGGGAATAGAGCTCTGAAAAGGGGGATGTTTTCTACTTGCTACCTAAAATCTTAACCCAACAACCTAATGTGGATCTTATAGGGTTAAACAAAGCCATGGAGCCTAGCCCTGGCCGGTGTTCTCAGTGGTTAGAGCATCAGCCCGCCCACCAAAGAGTCTGGGTTTCAAATCCCAGTCAAAGGTGTGTAGTAGGTTCAGGGCCTGTGTGGGAGGCAACCAAACCATGTGTGTCTCTCACATCAATCTGTCTCTCTCCCCACCTCCACTCTCTCTTAAAAACGCACACACACACAACACAATGGAAAATATAGCCTTGGGTGGGGATTAACAACAACAAAAAGCCATGGAGCCTCTGTACTCCAGATAGGAACAGTGAAACCATACTCACCACATCTAATACACATATCAATTCTAAGATGCAGCATTTTTTATGAACTAGTAAGAAATAAAAATTTCCAATGACATAATGCTTTCTTATTCCTTAGAATTTTATTTTGTTAAGAGCTCATAGATATGTTTACACAGATTTTAATGATAGGATTCCTTGTGCATATTGTTGGGGCCCAAGACAGGTCCTCTAAAACATCCCACACTGGCATATTGATTACTGTTGTTAAAGGAAAAACTACAAGCCCAAAGGGCATCACTGGTGCTAGAGCCATGATACCAAACCTAGATTTAACACCTGACTTAACTGCAGTTTCAACCTTTACCAGAAATGTAATCTTAAATCCCAGTCTGGAATTTTCTGGTCAACACCAATGAGATAACCTATCATGTGGGCTGTCTCTATTCCCCATAGAAAGAAGAGGCAATATGCATGATAAACAAAACAAAACAAAAACCCTTGCCATTCCCTTCCTCCAACAGAAGATGTCCTGGTCTAAAAATAGTCATAGAGATAATTCTGAGAAATGTGTCATCAAGAGATTTCATTGTTGTGCAAACCTCATTGGATGCACGTACACAAACCTAGATGGCAGCCTATTGCTTTTAGGCTACAAAACCTGTATAGCATGTTACTGTACAAAACAACACGAGATTACATCAAGCCCAAGATAAAATGATGGCATCAAGAGATGCAGTAAACATGAGATGTATGAGGTTGTGCAGGTAGAACATGGCATACTGTTTTACAGCAAATTTTTTTTCCTAAGTAGAAGAGTGGACTCTAATGATAAAAAGTTTAGTATAGCCCGGCCGGTGTGGCCCAGTGGTTGAGCGTGACCTATGAACGAGGAGGTCGCAGTTCAATTCCCAGTCAGAGCACATGCCCAGGTTGCGGGCTCAAGCCCCAGTGTGGGGCATGCAGAAGGCAGTCAATCAATGATTCTCCCTCATCATTGATGTTTCTATCTCTCTATCCCTCTCCCTTCTTCTCTGAAATCAATAAAAATATATATTTTTTTAAAGTTTAGTATAAAAAATATATAAACCAGTAACAGTCACTTATTATCATCAAGTATTAGGCACTGTCCATAATTGTATGTGTTAGACTTTTATATGACTGGAAGTGCAGCAGGTTTATTTATACCAGCATCACACAAGTATGTGAACAGTGTATTGTTCTATGACGTTACTAGGTATTAGGCAATAGGAATTTTTCAGCTCCATTATAGTCTTATGGGAGCATTGCTGTATGTGCTGGCCGTTGACTGAAACATCCTTCTGCAGTGCATGACTGTAATCCTTTCTTTTGCTAACTCCCTTGCCACACACTAGTCTTCCTCTGAAAACCTTCGTTTATTACCCTTTGGAGCACGCTTCTGGTGCTAGGCGGGATGTTGCCTGATTCAGGAATCACTTAACATAGCTAATTAGATCTTCACATTTACTCACTTGAATTTTGTTCTTTAACATGCTGAATTATGAGTGAATGAAGGCCAACAAGTTTAGGGATTTTTTTGTTTTGTTCTTTAGAAGAGGGATGGTTGGTTTTCTGAGGATCATGGTGGGAAGGGTCACACTGACACCTTTTCTCTTAGGGCCTCTGAAGGTGCTAATCTGAGGGGCCTTTGCTGACCTCCTCAGTAAAGTAGCTTCCATATCGCGCTCATTTCCGTCCCCCCCCCCCTCACACACACAGAGCTATTGCTCTGTCTTATTATCTTTATAGCTTAGAACTCTCTGACATAATCTATATATTTATTTATTACTTGTTCTTCCCCTCAGAAGCACCAGGAGAGCAGGACCTGGAAATCGTGCTCCAAATGCTACGTCCAGCACATAGGCATTTCTAAAGAGGACACTTAACGAATGAATGAACCCCCAGAGGTGGCAGCTAGGAACTCACGAACAAATGACATGGAAGAAATAAAGGGAAATTGATGATGAAATAGACATGTGCACCTCCCCCACCCAACAAACGTTTAAAAAGGGGACTTGAACTCTGCTGATGGGATGTATAATTCAGAGTCAGCAGGAGCCTTCTGGATCCTCAGAGACCTAGGCTCAGATCACCAATTCCAGTTTGTCTGAGTTCTTCCTGTCCCAGACTGTATACTGAGGGGTTTGCACCTTCAGCACTGGTCTAGGCTCTTCTCCTACAACTGCTGTCCCCACTGGCTACCATTCTCTAAAAGAATGCAAAATTCATTCTTTTCACCAACTTGCACAAAGGCATAAAAGGTCTAGTTTCAACAGTCTTTTCCTTCTTTTGGGTAAACTTTACTGAAGGTTACAGCGAGTGTCTCATTGTGAAACAGCCTTGGCAATTCTCCACCACCTCCCCTACCCCTTTGCTCTGAAAAGTGAGTTCCTCCCGGGCTTCCTGCACAGCTGTTCCTTGAGCTTTCCCAGGGGATTGGGTCTCTCATCCCCAGCAGCATGTCAAAGTGCAGTACTTACTCCAGATAAATACGGTTTTCCCTAAGACAAATCCTGGTGAACAGGATGGCCTCCACATCATTGCACTAGTAGTAACTCACATGGCAGGGCTCCTTAAAGAAAGAAGGCAAATGTATGCAGGGGAAAATGTTGCTTCCGTGGAATACAGTGCATTGTTTTTGTTTGTGTGTGGGTTTTCACAGGCTTGTAGTGGCTCATCCCCTCTAGGCAATCCATGGTTCCTCAGGCTAGATTGACAGGCATCTTCCCTATGTCACCCGACTTTACTGGACATGCATCTATCTCCTCTTTGTTGGGTTGGTCTCTTCCCCCAGTTATCTGTGGAAATGAGCCGGTGGTTTCCTGGTCACGCTGCCCAAATGGCAATGCCTATAATGTCTGGCCTCCCATTTCCTATTATTAATAACTAGCTAATTACAGTGGTAAAAAAGGAACTGTTTACAGAGGTGTGGGCAGAGGTAAGCAGCTAAGGATGGTGAAGCACCCACCCCAAAAACAACAGAGGGAAAGTGATACCACATGTAAGGCTCCCTGGTCAGAGGGAGGGAGCTGTGGCCACACGTAAGAGGGACACAAATCATGGCCTGGCAAGAAGGGAGCAGTGGGATAGAAATCATGACTTTCTTCTCCTCTTGTCCTCTAGTTATAGAACAGAAAGTTACTTCACCTGGCACTAGCAGAGTCAAACACTAAACACAGACTTGCAGTGGAGGAACATTGGCTATTTTATTATAAATGGCGCCATCCAGGAGAACGGGAAGTTAATACTCAAAAGCCCAGATTCCCCCATGGTATGCAGGTTAAAGATTATATAGGGCAAGATCACAAGACACCAGGGGATTCGGGGCTGTGCTGGGAGCTGACTGGTCAGAGGTGAGGTAATGAATTATTTCTTTAGGTCTTGAAGACAGCTCTGAGGTCTTTTCCAGCGGCCCTCTGGTTTCATGCGAAAATAGGCAGGGGGTCATTCCAATTAAGGCTCAGAAACTGAAACACAACTTACGTCAAGACTAGGTCTCTGAAGGGGTGGGAGGGAGGAGAGAGGGAGAAAAGAGAAAGAGAGAGAGAGATGATTTCTAGAGCTATGATTTAAAACTAAATTTAATCAAAGTCATAAGGACCCTTGGTTTCACTCTGTGCCCTATGCAGCCAGAAGGTAGTGGAGTCAGGGTGACACAGCTAGCTTGTTTTCCATTGTTTTTTCTACTCTTCAGTCCAATCAGCCCAACAAAGATGATAAATTATCCGTGAATAAGAGGATCTGTCCCAGGTATCCTATATAATAAAAGCCTAATATGCAAATTGTCCCCATGGACTGGGAGTTCGACCAGGGGATGGGGCCAGCTGGCTAACCGAGGGAAGGGAGGCCTGGGAGGCCTCAGAGGTCCCGGATGGCAGCCATCAGCTGCTCGAGACCCTACCTGTGAATGAATTTCTTGCACTGAGCCTCTAGTGCAGTGGTTCTCAACCTTCCTAATGCCGCGACCCTTTAATACAGTTCCTCATGTTGTGGTGACCCCCAATTTCATTGTTACAAATTGAACATAATTAAAGCATAGTGATTAATCACAAAAACAATATGTATTTATATATGTGTTTTCCAATGGTGTTAGGTGACCCCTGTGAAAGGGTCGTTCGACCCCCAAAGGGGTCGCGACCCACAGGTTGAGAACCACTGCTCTAGTGTTACATATAAAGATTTTTATTGTCTTAACATGTACTTTATAGCTACATAATTAAATATAGATATAATATATCCCTCTATTAAAGATAATATAAAAGAGATATCCTCCCAAAAAAGGAGATAACACCCTTGGATTACTTTCTCTACGTCTCTTACAGTGTTATGCCCATAGTGCTCCCTGTAAGATACTTTTACAGAAGTCTTAACGGCCGCCATGTTAACAGACATCTGAAAAAAATCCAATGTTCTCTCCAGCTTCTGGGCCCTAAGGCTTTGATCAAAAAGAAAAAGATTGATGCCATATTATATATATTCTCATATACCCATTCTCTGTATATTGGGTGGGAATTTGTGAATATATTCTGGAGAAAAAGAAATACATGTTATAAAACAGTTGGACTGGCTTCTAGAAGAATAACCTTCTAAAATAAAATAAATTTCAAGGTTTCTGTTGGGCTTTTGTGCTTCCACACAAGTTAATGTTTAGCTGAGCACCTGGACATGTTCAGGTGGAAAGCAAATAGGGTTGCTCAGAGTTGTACACAGAGGTTGAGGGAGTTGAATATTACTATGCATCATGGTGTGAGAAGCATTTGGAGCTCAAGGGAGTGGTCTGGAAGGAAGAAAAGAAGAAAAGAGGAAGGCAACATGAAGGAAGGCTGGAATAGAGTTGTGGAAATGGCTGAGGGACAAATTTAAGGATGTCTAATATTCAATTTCACATTGTTTCCTCCCAAACCTTTGGTAAAGTTGGCTTCAGGCCAAACGTGTGAGTCGTTCTGACAAGGAAATCCTAACAAGGAAATAATTTTAAAAACACACAGCATCCTGGCTGGTGTGACTCAGTAGGTTGAGCATCGTCCCATGTACCAAGAGGTGGCCAGTGCGATTCCCAGTCAGGGCACATGACCAGGTTACAGGCTCGATCCCCAGTAGGAAGCATAAAGGAGGCAGCCAATCCATGTTTCTCTCTCTCCATCTCCCTTCCTCTCTCTACAAATCAATAAAAATATATTTTAAAAAACACAGCAATAATGATAAAAAATAGATGCCCTTTAGTGAGCAGCTCTAGAATGTCCTGGGCATTGTGCTATACCATCTAGGTCACAGTCACCCGGTGACTCAGGTAGTATCCTCCCTCTTTATTTTTTATTTATTTTGTTAACCCTCATCCAAGAATATTTTTTCCCATTGATTTTTAGAGAGAGTGGAAGGGAGAGGGAGGATGGGAGAAGGAGAGAGAGAGAGAGAGAGAGAGAGAGAGAGAGAGAGAGAGAGGGAGATTGGTTGACTCCTGCAGGCATCCCATCTGGGGCCAGGGATAGAACCTGTGACCCTTTGGTGCGCAGGCTGATGCTCTAACCACTGAGAACACCGGCCAGGGCTAGTCTGCCTTTTTAGGTAAGGAGACTGAGGCTCAAAGAGGCTAAGTAACACATTCAAGGTCACACAGCCATTACATGGCAGGGCCAGGACCTAAAATCAGAACCCAAGTTCTTTTCATTGTACTATATTGCTTCCCCATAATCCCCTCTGCACTGTCCTTATAAAACTGTTGTCTAGAGGCTAATGGTCATTGACAAGAACCCCGTCTTTCTCTAAAGCTGCCCATTCCACAGTCCATTGATTGTAACCATTGAACGTTTTTTCATGTGAGTCAGATCTCTTTCTAAGTTTCCACCCACAAGTTCTCTATCTGCTGTCTGAACCACTAAGAATGAATTTAATCATTCTTTCACAGAGCAGGCGCTCTAATATTGGAAGATAGGGTATAAAATTGTACCAGGTTGGTCCCTATCATACGTGTTTGTAAGAGCAGGAATATCTGAAAGGGAGCCTATTTGAATTGCATGCGGCTTTATTCCCAACTATGTAGATAGAACATTACTTAGTAATTACTTAGCACATTAGTAGGCATTCAACAAATATTCATAGAATGGATGAAAGCCGGCCAGAGGGGGGAGGTACAGAATATGGTTAGTGAGGCAGCAAACATATAAACGAGATAATTCCTCCTCCCTCATTACTTTCTCTACATATCATAGTCTTATGTTCATACTGCTTCCTCTAAGGTATTTTTATCAAAGTCTTACCTACCATGTTAACAGAAATCTGAAAAAGAAAAAATGGTTAGAGGCACCACTTTCAGAGAGCATGTTAAGTTCTGCTTCCACCCCATCCCCTCAACTATCTACCCTTGTTTCCAGGTGGTCAATATTCTTCAAGCTAAACTTGTGGGTCTAATACACCCTAAAAAGAGACTCTCATCTCATTCTTTAGACGTAGTTTCTACAACTGAAGATCTGACCACCATAGAGGAATGAATTGCTATTCTATGCCATAAATATAGACTATATATCTGTCTCGGCAGCCATTCCAGAATAACTGCTCTGTCTTACTCCTCGAACCTTTGGAATGTTTGAACTGGGCAAAATAACCTTTAAAGTGGGCCAGAGCAGCTCTGTTCTCCAAACAACTGTTTGTAAAGCTAACAGGAAAACAGGCTTCCGACAAGGACTGATCATTAAAGCCATTCTTTATAATCAGTAAAGAGCCAATCATATCTGAAAAATGACTTCGCTTTATTAGTACCAATAGAAATTCCTTTTACCCATGTATTTCCCCTTCTTTTTCTCATAAAACCCTCTGCCTTCACTCCATAATCAGAACGCTGTTTGGGTTTCTGCTGGAATCAGTGCTTCCAGAATATTTATTTTGTGTGTGATCTCAAATGCTTGTTGCCTCTCACTTTGGATTTTTATTTTCAGATATCTATATATATGTAAATTGATACATTTCACACCCATGGAGAAGTAATTCTGTTGCATCTAAGACATACCATAAAGCACTGGGGGTGGATAAATGGGGAAGCAGCAGTGGAGAGAAGGGACAGCAGTGTTTTTCACTGTATCCTTTGCAGCTCTGTCTCCGCAATTAAACCAACATTAGAAACTGTCCAGTGTTAT
>NW_005873323.1:0-16749 GCF_000147115.1 Myotis lucifugus
CATTTTCTTGAGCATCTGCAGACATTCCAGGAGACTGAACACCTGACGGAGGAAAAATCCCGCCAGGAAATCTGAGGATTTCAGGATCGGCTTAGGACGTCAGTGAGAATCCCCTGGGACGGGTCGCAGGCACTATGACTGCCTTGAAAGAGACAGGACTTTCAGAACCAATCTGGGAGTTTGCTGAGGTCTGTACAGTTAAATGGATCCAGGTGAGCCAAGCCACAGCATGTCGACGACATTAGAACTAGCATCAGTTACCCGCCAAATCAAAGCCAGCCCAGCCCGCCTGCTTCTGCACACCAGGTCCTTTATACCCGTTCCCCTCCCCTTCCCTACTGTTGGGATTTGGTCTCCGAGGATCTGACTCCCAGGCAATTGCTCACAACGAATGCACCCTTTTCCACATTGGAAGTTAGGAGCCTGGGTAGCACTAAATTAGCCGGGAGGCTTCAATATATTTGCTGATCAAGTAGAACGGTGGTCCCCTGTCCCCAAGGGAGTGGATGCTCAACCTCATAAACGATGAAGATGGTGCCACTTATCTGGTCAGCGATTCTGTGCCTTTGAGGGGCAAATCAGTCTCCCCAGCTCCTGGGTGTTTCAAAGGCGGTCCCTTTGAGGAGCCATTTTTCCCCCAACTCATGGACAGCTCATCCTCGCATCTCTTAACAAACATTCATCCCTGCTAAGGTCCTCGGGGCAGGTGAGTGACACGGAGTCAAAACAAGAAGGTGGCTGTGTACCTGCCTCTCGGTGGTTGGGCGGCTCCGGAAGCAAACCCATTACCGTCCCTCGCGGCTGTGCTCAGCTGGTCTAGTCACCTTCTGAATTCTGCTGGTCATTGGTGTTAGGGTCACCGAAGGAGGAACACATCAGACAAAGTGGTAAGGGATTATAAATGTACTAGAGGCCTGATGCATGAAAATTCATGGAAGAGTAGGCCTTCCTTCCCCCGGCTGCCGGCACGGGCTTCCCTCCGACCCTGGCTTCGTCTGGAAGGACTTCCGGAATGACGCCCGGAAGGACATCTGGTCTAATGCGCATATTACCCTTTTATTATTATAGATTAGGTCATCTGGATACCAGATGGGCCGAGCCCCCAAATGGTGCCAGCACCCAGGGATAGGGAGTCAGAGATTTTAAAGGATGTTAGGTGGGCTTTTTCTGGGTGGAGAATTCTCTGGGTGGTCCAGATCCTGGGAAAATCAGGAGGGGAGAGAAAATGGTCTTAGAAAGAGGAATGTGGTCTAAGCAGAAGGGAATGTCCATTGTGAAGTGGCCTAAAGGCTAGTTTCCAGGGAAGGAGTATCAATTCAATTATTTGATCAAACCCAACAACTGGCTCATTTTGGGGCCGAGTGTGGCGAGATGATGAAATGGCACTTCTCCTAAGGTGGGATCCCTGCTGAACAGCCGGCAACAAGCCCGCCACATTCACAGAGAGGAGCTGGGCCTTCTATGCAGAACGTCGTACGAGGACGGCCCCCACCCCCTCCAGGCCGCCTGAAGGGAGGCTGACACTATTTTATGGTGACACATGGTGTTATGCCCAGATTTCAGGATCCCCAAGAGTCCACCAGGGAACCAGCTGAGTCCGATGCAAAAGCATAAGAGTGTTTATTCGAGCTCGGGCTCCCCGTCTACCACACTCGCCGACACAGCGGCAAGAGGCAGAGAGAGCGAGAGCTTTGTGGGTAGAGGGGTTTTATAGGGGGGTTGGAGTAAGGGGAGGAGAGAGGACTGTGGGCCCTGCCGATTGGCCAGGCGCAAGTCGGTTTCTTGTTACACAGGATGTGGTCGTATCTATGGCGCGCATTTCCCTTGATTATCATTGGTTAGTTTAAAGAAATCCTAGGTGTGGCTAGCAGAGGCTTGGGCTTCCGGGAAGAAGCTCCTTGCTGAGCACATGGCTGCTGCCCAAAAATGGAGGATTCAGGGCAAGATGGAGGGCGTAGCCCTCGCCCTTTCAATGGCTGTACACCTTGAAAATAAGACAGGGTTCTTCATCTCCCATGTGAGTGTGTTATCAAAGGCGTGGCCGGGGGTTGGGGGAGACTGCTGTCATCTCCGACATCGCGGTCTGGAGTCTCCCGCCCAGCACAGGTTCAATCTGCTGAGTTGTTTGTGCCCTTCCAATAGGAGGCCGGGGGCTATGAAAGTCAAGTTCTACAGTTAACGCACCTGCAGGCTTCCTGTTCTGGAGGCAACCTGTAACCAGCTATGTATTGAACGCCAGGCTCTTTGGCAAGAACTGGGGATGCAGCCATTCATAAGGCCACCTCCATAGCCATTTCCAGGCCACATTTTGGTCTCCGTAGATGTGATACTTCATAAGCACGAGGCAGGCCCATTGCCCCATCCCTCCTCTGCACACGTGCCCGGGTCGGCAAACACGGACAGAACACCCTCTATTGTCTGACCTTGGGTGAGCCCTGCAGACTCAGGAGTGAGCCAGACAGACCGTCCTTGACATGCTTGGAACTCTCGCAGAATTCGACAGGATTCTGTTATCTGGTGGCTGAGTTATCTGCTATTCTATTTATAAAATAAAGCACATGGCTCTACTATGCCCTAGAATAATTCCCATTTTTTCCTCCACTGAAGACTTACAGCCCCAACTTTCCTCCACATCATTTAGCTCTCCGGGGATGTCAGAAAATACTCCCCTTCCCCAGCCATCTTCAGTGCAGACTCAATGTCACTCCAAAGTAAAGCTACTTCCTACAGCGCTATTAGGAGGGAGGCATTCCTCACCAAACTATAAAAAGCACCGAGGAACCACAATCGCAGAAACTTGGATCTCCTACTTACACCTTTTTTAGGCAAATGTGTCCACGGCAAATCATTGCCCGCAGGGATTGCTAAATGATCCCTTTGCCTATTCTTCCATGTTTTGATCACTGTGCTCCATTGGCGTGGCTCAAAGTCCGAGTTCCCTGCCCACAGTGTGTAAGTGCCAAGGCTGCAGGTGCAGACAAGGCAGCCACAGGTTTGCTCAGTGTGAGACTCTGTGCTGCAGATTGGCATGCAAGCTCCATGCCCATTCAATTGCTAAAGGCGAAGGGGACCTCGGACCTTGGGGGAAGGCAAAGGGGACCCCATCCTTGTGGGAAGGCAAAGGGGACCCCGTCCTTGGGGAAGGGCACAGCGAAATTGTACTTAACAGTTATGAAGGCAGGTCAGAGAACCAACCCCACGACTCGTGGAGACATTTAATGACACTGTCTCCATGGTTATAACAAGGGCCATGAACCACCTGTTCTTTGGAAGAAAGATAAGCCCAGGTTTGGGGCGGGAGAGCTGGTCTTCCCCATTAGGTGCTTTGGAAGGAGCAACATTTTGGTTTGTGCAGTTCGGGGCTGGCTGGTGACTCAGTGCTTATGTGTGAATAACCGACTGCTCATAATGGCCGGTTCTGGCTGCGGCTGAGAGGGCTGGGGGAGCGGGGTGGGGAGGTCTCTCAGGGGAGTCCATTTAGACAGGAGATGGCAGCTTTAATCTAATTGCAGGGGATTACCTTGCTTATGAAAACGTGGACTCCACTACACAGATCTTTGCAGAGACCTGGAGTACTGACCGGATTAATATTCCTAAGATGCTTTCCTCCCAATAGCCTTTGTCTCCTTCAGATCGTATCTCTTCCAAGAGTTGGGAGGATGCAGTGATGGAGGGACATGGCTTTCGAATGTCTCAGAGGAGACAGGGACGTGGGTAGCTTACCCTGCAGACGGCTGCTTCGGGCTGAAGGAGGGGGACGTGGACAGGGAGGTACTGAGACACGCCCCTACCACCCAGGGCCGCCGCCCTCCGCTGGGCCTGGGCCCCAGGGCTGCCTGGCTCAGCTGTGAATGGACATTAGTGCGTGTGCCCAGTGATACAGGGATGTCAGCCCAGCCCCGACTCTGCCCAGTTCGCTGCCCTGTGTCCTGTGTGGCTGTGGCTGTGGCCGGAGGCTGTCCCGGCTGAAGGCTGCCCTTACTGACCGCTCCTGCCTGCCACGTCCCACTCGTCTCCACAGATCACCACATGCCCGTCACAAGCGCCCATTGCAGTGGTGACTGCTGCTCTTTATGGAGAAGTGGACACCGGGACTCAGAGCTGAGCCACCTCCCCAGCTTCCTTGGCCAGGGCGGGGCAGTGTCAGGACTCGAACCCAGGTCAGCCTGGCTCCATTACCAGTGCTCCTGATTAATCTTCTACCTCCTCTTATTCCCAGATGCTTGGATTTGGTGCTCAAACAAGGGCCTGCATGAGAACCAGAGGGGGAAGCTTTTAAAAAAACACCAGGGCCTGGGACCTACTCCAGACAATCACAGAAATCCCAGAGATGAGGCCCAGGCACTGCTGAGCAAAAAAATCTGTTGCTGTGGCCTGGCTGGTGTGGCTCAGTGGTTGAGCACCGACCTATGAACCAGAAGGTTATGGTTCGGTTACTGGTCAGGGCACATGCCTGGGTTGCAGGCTCGATCCCCAGTGTGGGGCATGCAGGAGGCAGCCAATCAATGATTCTCATCGTTGATGTTTCTCCCTTCCTCTCTGAAATCAATAAAAAACCAAAAAACAAACAAACCAACCAAACAAACAAAACAAAACTCTGCCGGCGAGTCCCATGTACCCACCAGAGCGCCTCTGGTCTCGCGGTGGTGCTTGGGTTTGAGTTGTCCACCATCCATGGGTGGTGGTGCTAACCTGTGGCACTTGGGGGCCCCAAGTCCAGGAGAGGGGGTTCAGGTGATCCCCAAAGCCCGGAGAAAGCTGCCTGCCGAGCCCTGAGGTGGCCCCTGCTCTGGCGCGTGGCCCTGGGGCGGCCGCAGGGGCACTCTGAGACTGAGCCTTGCCATCTGGACAGTGGAGGTCGTCCCCTGGCCCACACAGAGTTCCAAGGCCAAGGTGATAAACTGGTGCCTGAGGGCTGGCCCCGAAGGTCATGTTAACTTACACTTGCGCGGGTGAACGTGGTTTTGAATTAGGTACCAAGTTTTAAGCATCAGGAGAGTCCGTATAAAAACCTGCATTGCCAGCTTCCCCTCGGCCTGAACACTGTGGTGCTGGTGGGCACGGCCACCTGAGGCTGAGCCTCAGCTGCCTCCCTGGTGGGGTGTGGGGGTCCCAGCTGCCCCTGCCCACCAGCCTTACGGTCTCACACCAGCCTGGACTGACCCCAGGGCCAGGTGAGTTGGTGACCTCCCACGGAGCTTACATTAGATAATACATTTTTTAAAATGGACGGAAATTCTTATTTGTATTTTACTATCGCTGTTATTCTCCCTCGTCCGGCCGTCCCAGTTCCAGCATCTCCTTGGGATGCTCACGCCCAGTCACGCACGGAGACGTTCCTGGGGCGCCCTTCAAGCTTTTGTGAAGGGAGAACCCCCTTTAAATATGCCCCCGACTCCTCCAGACTCAGCTGCTGCACACCAACCGCCAGTTTCCACCAGAAAACAACAGGGAGTGGTTTCCCTGGTAACCCCCACGTTGCCGCTTCAGGTTGGCACGCTGTGCCCTTGGAAACCTGAGCAGCCAGGGGCTGGAAGGGGAGGCAGCGTGTGCAGAGGCTGAGATGGGACCAGGGCTCCAAGAGGCAGGGCCCAGCCCTCCTCCTGGCCGCTCGCTCTCTGCACAGGACTTACAACCCCCGAGAGGCCTCTGCCCGCCAGCCCCAGACTGTGACAGAACCACCCACGCTCTAGGGCAAGAGGGTGCCAGGGGTGGGTGGCCATGGGAGAAATGCTGCCAACTTTGAGAAACCCCTGTCCCGCTTCTGGGGCTGAAATCATTCCAAACCGGGTGTATTCTAACGGGTAAATTATATTCTGAAGGCATCAAAGGAATAATTCAGATTCTCAGCTTTGAACCAAATCCTAGAAATCTTGGTCAAGGGCACTCAGACCAAGTGGCGGCATTAGAGAGAGAGAGATTGAGGGGGTGGGGAGAGGAAACAAGAATGGAAAGGAAAAGGAGGGGGAGGCACCCTTTCAATGTTTTCTGCGGGTAATGAGCAGAGAAGAAACTTTAGTGTCAGCCTGCTTTCGTGTCCCTGGGGCGAGGGAGAGACACGGATTCCACGCTCAGCCCTGGCACTGTCCTCCTTGGTCATCCCCTCTCTGTGGTTCAGCATCGCCAGGGAAAAGCTCTGTCCTTTCTGCTGGGGTTTGAAAGCAAGAACCCGGCTTAGGTGCCTCAAACCTGAGAATCTTTCTCTTTTTAAAAACATACATATCTTTATTGATTTCAGGGAGGAAGGGAGAGGGAGAGAGAGAAAAATCAATGATGAGAGAGAATCATTGATCGGCTGCCTCCTGCACGCCCCCTACCGGGGATCAAGCCTGTAACCTGGGCATGGGCCCTGACCTGGAATCGAACCATGACCTCCTGGTTCATAGGTCGACGCTCAACCACTGAGCCCCACAGGCCGGGCCTGAGAATCTCTCCATGTAATGACACCCCGGCTGACTCACGGTCTCTGAACGCAGGCCGCTGTTAATGTATGGCAGGCCCTGACTTAGAAAGAAACTGAGGCTCGCAGCACATAACTCCACATCCATGGCCATCGCGGTGCTTTGTGATTTGTAGACGTTCGCTGAGTGCCTTTGTACCAGGCACCGTGCACACGCAGACTGCGCGGAGCTTAGCATCTTTGCGGAATATCAGGTTTGTGCTGAGCCCAGCGGCATCAATCGAGATGCCCCCAATCCTCTGCAGGGGTTTGATTTTATTCCTCCTGGTTCAGAGAGCTGTGCACAGTTTTACAAGAACGGCCGCGGGCAATCGCTCCTCATCAGTGGCCTCCCGTAATGACAAGTGTGGGCGGGACCAGCGTTCACGTAAATTGCTGAACACCGACTTGGTGATGGGTCCGACGTCCATTATCAAGGGGCAGAAGAATAATGGGCTGATGGAGCCAAGACCCATGGGGCCTTCTGTGTTTATGTTCCTAATATATTTCATGTACATGGACATTCAGATGAATGTTCACCTATTTGCATTTCAGTCGGTAACCAGCACAGTTGCTGAATGAAGTGATATTTCCAGTGGGGCAGAGAAGAGGGAGCGAAGCAGAATGATGGGGAGGGAAGGCTCGGGAAGGACGGAGGTGAGGAGGAGAGGATGGCGTTGGTCAGAGGCGCTGCTGGAGAGACGAGGCAGCATCCTGATGGAGCAGGGCTGGGAGAGGTGGGTTCAAGAGAATCGGCGTGGGAAGGGGCCACTGCCCCTCGGCTTGGGGGCTGCCCAGCTGGGACATTTCAGTCTGAATCTGAGGAGGGGGTGTCTGGTGAGTCGGCCGAGAGAGTGTGTGCGCTGGCGTTAGGGCAGGACTCCAAGCCCTCACAAGGCCCCCACGGCCCATCAGAGTGAGGTACCACCATCCATCCCCTCAGCCTAGACACGGGCTTCTCCCAGCAAACGTATTCTGCACCTGGGACATATAGTGACCATATAGCCATCTTGGCTAAGGTTTGTTTAGAAATCGGCATGTGACAAGCACCTCATGGTAATGATTTCATTTCATGCCAACACCCCTAGGAGGGAGTCCTTGTCATGATGGACTCACTAGAGGAAACTGACCGGCTTGGTGGTGGGTCAGAGGTTGATGGCCACGGGGCACAGGAACAGCAGGAGGAAAGCCATTGTGACAGGATAAGGACATGGGAGTCTAGGTCCAGAGAAATAGGAGCTGCCCGAGGCTACAGAGCTTGTACGTGGTGAAGCCAGAGGCCAGCAGTCCTGGTCCCCCCAACCTGCCACTTTCATTCCTGCTTCTTTCCCAAGCTGTGCCGTCACATGGGATGGAGCATCAGTCTCTCCCCATCTCCTGAACATTCACCCTCCATCAACCTCCGTCAAGCTCGTCCATCAAGGCCCAGCTCAAGCTGTGCGTCTCTCTGTGGCCCTGTCCAGCTCAGCCCATGCACCCAGGCTTCCCTCGCTTGGCGCAGGGAAAACAGTGAATTTGGACAAGCAGCAGCCAAGCTCCCTCCGCCATCATCGCGGGAAACAAGGAGACCTAGTCTCAGCCCATGGCCCTGGGCTGTGTTCTCTGGAGGGTAACACCCCATCTCTGGGTTTTGATAACAGATCTACCTCTACCCAGGATTACATTCTGTTTTCTCTTTTGTTATCTTACCCAAAATGAGCTCAAGGGAATGTAGCCTATTCATGTTTTGGCTGCTGCTAATGAACTTATTCTAAAAAAAAGAAAAAAAAAAAGCCCACAATTTCCCCAGCCTAAATTAGACATCTCTTCAAGCGGAGAGAATAAGTTATACCCACCGTTGGCTCTCGAAGGAAACAAAATAGAAAATGAAGAAACACACAACGTTTGCTTCCTCCATCCTTGCAAACACAAGCCAACATTTTTGTGGCCTCAGGTATTGGCATCTGATCTGTCCAGCTGGAACCTTTGCCCCCAGATCTGTACCTGGCCGGTCCCTGGGCCTCGGGCCTCAGGTCAAATGTCTTAATTACTTTAGCTGATGCTCCGTCCCATTCCATTTTCTCTTGCATCACTCTGTCTAATTTTCCTCCTAGCATTTCTCCCTCTCTCAAGTCTTCCTGTTTGTCTGTTTCCTTACTTATTGTATCTTCCCATTAAATGTAAGTTCCACAAGTGTAGAGAACTGGTTTGCCTGTTTCACCTGGTTTGACGTATCCAGATCGTCAGCAGTGTCTGGCACGAGTAAACGTGTTGAGTGAGCGTAGCTCCGGCCATGCCAGGGATGTGCCCTAGGACAGGTGGGCACACGTATGGATTTTGTCGACCGAACCATGAACTAAATGAACAGCAGATGGGACTGCCATTTCCAATCTGAAAACTCTTCCAGGAGAAAATATCTAGAAATACCGGACAAAACAGAACAAATCTCCTCTCAGATGCTTCACTGAGTTTGCAAAAAGGGAAGGGACATTTCCAAGGACTGAAAATAAAGAGGCTGAAAATCAGAGTGGTGAGTGGGGCTGAGCCATGGCTGTTGAGAACATTGGCAACCTGTGGGCCCAGGAGGCTTGGTTCTCAGGGGAGACAGGATGCAGGCCTTGGACCTGCCAGAGGTGGGAAGTGAAACTATTACCATTGTTGAAAGGCTATGGGTTATGGGGAGGAATTTACTTATTGTCAACAGGCGATGGCCCGGCCGGCATGGCTCAGTGTGAGCATCGACCTATGAACCAGAAGGTCACAGTTTGATTCCCGGTCAGGGCATATACCCAGGTTTCGGGCTCGATCCCCAGTAAGGGGCGTGGGGGAAGCAGCCGATCAATGATTCTCTCTCATCATTGATGTTTCTGTGTCTCCCTCTCCCTTTCTCTCTGAAATAAAAAATATAGATATATTTTTAAAAAGAGACAGAGAGATGAGAAGTACATAGTCAGTTCTGTTCTTGATAAAATGGTTCACCCAGAGAATTCCGAACAATAGTTAGTCTGCTCATAAGTTCAAGGTTCAAATTTGTGTAGCCCACGTGGCCCAGGAAATCTGAAGGTGAGAAAGGAATGCAAAGCAATTTCCAACTGGTGCTGCCCTATGTCTGCACCCCAGTGTGAATAGGGGAGCCCCAGAGCCCTTTCCTTTCAAAGCTTGGTCTTTTACTTAAGAAAGGCCTTCAGCCCATCTGACATGGCTCAGTGGTTGTGAGTCGACCTATGAACCAGGAGGTTACGGTTCAATTCCTGGTCAGGGTACATTCCTGGGTTGCCGGCTCGATTCTCAGTATGGGGCGTGCAGGAGGCAGCCGATCGATGATTCTCTCATCATTGATGTTTCTATCTCTCTCTCCTTCTCCCTTTCTTTCTGAAATCAATAAAAATGTTTAAAAAAGAAAAAAGAAAGGCCTTTGCCTCCAAGGATTAAACCTATATCCATTGGCCAGAACTGTTTCCCATGCCTGTCCCCTCTCTCAGCTGCGAGACTTGTGGGCTGAGTATTTTTAACGGAGGGAATAGTTTGGATTCTGCTAACCAGGAAGCGGGAGGAGTAGAGGCTGACGAAGAGGCCAGTGTTGTCAACGCTGGTTGTGAGGATTAGAAAGACAGAAACTAAAATGATGTGATAAGATGATTATCTACAGAGGAAACGCCAAAGACTCCACTGAAAAATCATTAGAATTAATAAGTGAGATCAGCATGCATGCTCTTATAAGATCAGTATATAAAAAGTAATTGCACTCCTATAGACGGGCACCCACTTATGATAGCGATAGAAACACTACGGGTACCCAGGAATAAATTAAACAAGATGTATGCAAGCCAGTTATGGGTAAAATTACAAAATTATTCAAAGACATAATATTAGACTTAAATGGAGAGATTGATTATGGATGGGGAAAATCAATAGCATGAAGATGAAAGAGGCTAACACCTCAACGCCGAACAATTCTAGTCCTATGTTAATGCCTCAGAGAATGCTCCCATGTACACTGTAGGCAAATGAAAGACTTTTCAAAGCAGGGGTGGTTTAATAGTGAAAAGCGAGAAGCAGCCTAGTTTCTATCAACAAGAGAATGTAAATCAACTTGGTAAGTCCATCCAGTGGAATAATCTACAATAGTGAGAATGAATGAGCCACAGTCAATGTGCCAACAAGCATGGCTTCTAGACTAGAGTGTGAAGCTAAAAAGCAAGTCACAGGAAAAACACACACAATATTATTCCACTTACATATGGTTAAGACATGCAACTTAGAATTGTATATTGTTTATGGACACAAATGTATGAAATGATAAAGAGATGCATACAGACTATTAGCACCAAATTCATGGAGGGGGGGTGGGGTGGGGACCAAGGGGATGGCTGGACCAGAGTGGTAAGGAATACAGAGGGGGCTTCAAATGTGTTGCTAATGTTTTAGATCTTAATTTCAGTAGTGGCTTTGTGACCGCTTATTGTAGTATTCTTTATACACTTTTTTTTTGGTAAATGTGAAATCTTTCAAAATAATTTTTTTTAAAGTATGAGGGAAATGTGTTTTTGTTTTAATATATATTTTTATTTATTTCAGTGAGGAGGAAGGGAGAGGGAGAGATAGAAATATCAATGATGAGAATCATTGATTGGCTGCCTCCTGCACGCCCCCTACTGGAGATAGAGCCTGCAACCCGACATGTGCTCTGACTGGGAATGGAACAGTGACCTCCTGGCTCATAGGTCGATGCTCTTCCACTGAGCCACACCAGCCAGACCAGGGAAACGTGTTTTGATTCATGTAATCCATTCATAAACTATTTCCAGTATAAATGATTTTTAAAGATTATCTATTCTGACCTCTCCATTTAACAGAAGCCGACACATAACCAGTTGATGGCAAAGTCAAGACTAGAACTCAGGCCCTTCCTTATATAGAACCATTTTGCCAAATGAAACATCTCTGTAAGTTACTAGTTTTGTAGGTTAGGATTTCTATGTATTGAATTTCTTCAAACAGGTTTTCCAAATACAGACAGGAAACAGGCCAAATGTAGCTTGCATTGAGAAGGTTAAAAAAAAAAAGTGTCATCCTTATCTTTCCTCTGGTAACATCAGGATAAAGCTATTGACATTTTGGCTCGCAGGAAAAGATACATGGGGCTTTAAATGTATGCCAGCTCTGAGATTCGGAGAGTCTCTGGCTGGGGGTCGGAGAGCTGGGTTTGAGTCTGGATTCTGTCCCTTGCTCACTCAGTGACCCTAAGGCAAGTTTCTAACGTCCCGGAGCCCTGTTTTCCCCCAGTGCACAGGGAAGGGACAGAATAACATGCTTTTTCAGGTGAATTCCAGATCCAAGAGAGTTTAATCTCAGGGAATAACGTTACTGGAGGGGCGAATGCAAGGAAGCAGAAACGAGAGAGCCCCATAAACCAAGAGTCATGAGCCACAAGAGCAAGAAGAGCAACAAGAGAGAGCCCCAGGAGATTATGTCTTCCCCAATTTTTGCTTGCTTGCAGTGGCCACGCCCATTCTGGCCAATGACCTTTGTCCCCAGGAGTGACTGACAGGGAAGTACCTTCCCTATGTCATCTCAGCTTCACTGGGCATGGGCCTGTCTTCTCTTCATTGGCTCCCTTCCCCCAGTGTTTTGCAGGGAAAAGGCTCATGGTTCCCTTGGGCCTGCAGAATTGCAGCTTCCTAGTGAATCTACCCAAACAACATGCCTATAAGGTCTGGCTTCCCCCTTTGCTCCTTTCCTATTATTGATAACTAACTAATTACAAAGGCATCAGTAAGATTCTGCTTATGACCCTTTCAAGCACCGGGATGTTACACTAGGAAAGATGCTTCTTGAAGAAAAAAAAAAAAACACCTCCCTAAAGTTGATTTGCCAGAGCTGATAACCACCCTCCTCCTCCGTCCTCGGAGGAGTGCGGGGCCTGGTTTTTCTAGGAAAGTCTATTTAGACTCTGACACAGATTGCATTTCTTTTTAAAGCAACGGGAGTGATAAAGCATCTTAGTATAAAATCAATAGGAAGCAGTTTAGTGGCCTCTGAAGTCTTCCAGGCAGCCTTTCCTTTTAGCCCTTCCTACAGGAAAGATTAAATGAGAAGTTACCAGCTTCCTTGTGTGTTTTAGTTATTTGCTACGTAAATCACTGGGAGAAAAAAGCAAAAACGACTTAGGAAACCATTTAGAGCTGGGGAGGGATCGTCTCAGCTTCTAGCACCTCTCACCCACATATAGAATGAGAAAAAAAAAAAGGCCCTCGTATTAAAATCATTGACGGGACTGAGAACCTCAGGGTTATTTTTCTTAAGCACGATGTCATTGTTTCTTAGACTTTGGAAGAAAAAAAAAAAGGAGAGAGAATTTTGTTTCCATTTTCTCCCTAGAAGCTTTTCTCTCCATCTGTTGAGCAGCCGCAAAGAAATGTTCACATTGAGATTGCTCAAACATGATTGGGTATTGACAATGTGTATTATTATAAGAGAGTATTGTAGTTGGAAGGACGTGGTAGAGAGAGAAAATGTGCTTCGCCCGGTCGGTGCTGGGCTAGGCTAGAGACCTGATAATTTCAGCTGCAGGAACCTACGGGTTTTATATGATTAACATTTTACGTCTTTGCTTGTGGGACCCTGAAGGAACATGGCATACAAGCCACTATTATATTAATACCAGCTAGCCCCTGGTGGTGCTCAGTAGTACCCTATTTTTAGTTCTCCCAACTTTTAGGCACGTGGTAGGATTACACTTCCCTGCCTCAGTGGGCCACGTGGTGACTTGCTTTGGTCAATGAACGATGAGCAAAAGTGCCATGTCTGACTTCTGGTGCAATATGAAGAGCCAGTGTGACTTGACACATTCTCTTTCCTCTCTTGGACATGAAGGTGGCTGCTTCTTTAGTCTCATTTCCTGAGCAACTTTAGTGAACAGACATCCCTATCTACCTGTACAGACATGTGGCATAACTGAACAGTAAAACCTTGCTCCTTTAAGCCACTGAGATCTTGTCCCTTTTGTTACTGCAGCATATCCTGGCCTATACTGACAGATACATGCATATTTATCTCTTACTATGGGTCAGGTAATAGATAAACACCGGCATGTGGATCATCACATTTAATTCTTTCAACAACCTTGGCATTGGACAAGATAATTATCCTCCTTTTACCGATGCAGCATTGTAGGCACAAAGACATAAAGCAACTTGGCCAAGGTCTCGGAGCGGGCATGTGACGAAGCTAGGCTTCCAACCCAGGCAATCCGCACCCAGAGCCTGCCATAAAACCACTACGCTCTCCAGGCCATTTACAGACACTGCAGTGTTGCACATGGGGAAGCAGAAAACACATTTTTTAAAACTAACCTTTGACCACCTCCCCTCCCATCATGCTCCCTGTGGGAATAAAGGCAGTAGGTTGAAAAAGTCAATGCCACCACAGAATCAGGAACAGGGATGGCAGGCGGAGCTGCTCTGTCCTTAAAGAAAGGCCTGAGCTTATTTTTAGGGGCAACTTGAAAAAGAAATGGTAAGATCCTAAGAAATATCATGAGGCATTGTATTTATTGTATCAGATCTTTGCTTGTTGACCCAATGTCCTTTAAGACGCTGTCCCTGAGCTTGGGAGATGGACGTAGATGAATGTTGTGCTCAGTGCTGGGAGGGGTGCTCACTGGGAGAAGGGGGTGGAGCACTTTGAACAGCCTGGCTTTCCAGGAAGGCTGGCTTGGGGGTCAGAGGGCAGGGGATGTCCTCTGAGCATCCTAGTTCCTCCTCAATCACTTGACATAGCTATGGAACCCAGGGATCTAGCCAAAAGTTCTGAAGTCAGCCCATCCTACCCTCCTACATAAAAAAAAGTTGTTTAAAATAGGGCCTCCTTTAATTTATCCTAAAAGTCTCTTTTATGTTCCCAAGCAAGAAGGGAAACACTAGTATTTTTTTTGTTTACTTTCATGAAGAAGCCTAAAATTTCCCTTTGCATAACTTTGTGATTTTTATACATTTGGATCCTACTCACTCAAATTCATAGTCACTTGGGAGTAAAGAGGACTCGCTTTATCTCCTTTTCACATTTGTGAGAAGTTGCTTCAATAGGAGACCAGGAAAACAAAACACAAACAAACCAACAAACAAAACACAAACCCCCCAAACCCCCAAACCTCACAGTACTGATCCGTGGTTTGCCCACACTGGCGTTGGGATTTGAGATGATCTGAGAACAACTAGAAGGAAAAAAATAACTCCCCAACCCACACTTCAGAAATCTCTATTCAAAGCATTTTCTAAACTGAGGGAAGATTTGGGTGTTTCCCAAAATTATTCTTTTTATAACGAGGTTTTCCTTTAAACTTCAGATTTCAACTGGTGCCATGGGAAACAATAAAAGCTCCCTTCTTGTAACCTTTGAGAAAAGCCTCTTTCAAAATCGGTGGGTAAAAATATGCATTTCACGAAGTCATAGAAATAATGATCCTCTGCCTAGTGGAGTCTGATTAAACATGTTTTTAGACCCAATCTTAGAGAGTCAATTCATTATCTTAATAGGCAACACAGTGTACGGAGATGAGAAGAACCCTACAATTAATTGTCTTACTAACAATGCCTGGGTAGTCCTTTCATTTAATTGGTCGCCTAATAATATGATTCCTTATTGATTTATTTGCCTACGCGAGCAGCTGTAATATATGTAACTTCCCGCGGTCTTATTTGTAATGTAAGAAACACTCAAGGATGGCAGTCTCCAATGACCCGGCGCTGCCAAACGGATGGCTCTCGCATTAAGATGGAAATGACTATTGCACAAGACCCATAATCTTGTGATTTGTTTGCCTTGGAATCAGTGCAGCAAGTGTGAGGCAATTTCAGTAGCAAAATGAAAAGGGTGTGCCATTCAACATTAAAGGGCACGCGGCTCATGTGGAGGCGGCCACCTTTTAATGAGTGCACGTGATTGTCGAAGGATAGCAGGGAGCACGGGAGGGCAGGCATGCCACCCTCTGTCCTCCAGCCCCTGATGTGATTGGCTCACTCCAGGGCCAGTCAACCTCCCAGGTCACAGGTGAGGGGAGGAGCTTACCCAGAGTGCAGGCGCCTTCAGTCTTTCTAGCTACCCGCATACCTTCATTTTCCTGCCCCCCAAAATGTATCTGTAACATCCTGTGCAGACAGACAACCCCTCTGGTGTAGACCTCGAAGGGCTGAAGCAAGCACCCCAGGAGTGTGTGCATGTAATGAAGGTGTCTCAAATACCATTTAGCTGCCCCTAGGATGTAGGTTGCTGTTAAGGTCTATATGCATGGAAAAATTACTGTTTGTGATAAAATGTTTTCAAAGTATGACACAGCCATAGAGCCCAATTAAAGATGAGAAACGGAGGCTTAGAAGGGTGAAGGCGTGTCCGAAGTCACCAAGTATGTTACCAGTCTGTGCTCCCCATCACACTAGTGACCAGCAAGTAACACTGGAAACATCCTGAAAGAAGGCATTCCCTCAGTACCAGTGAATACCAATTTCCTTTCCTGTTCCCCCCATCCTTTCCATCCACAGTAGCAGGGCGGCCACTATGACTGGTCCTTAAAAATCCTATATAATAAAAGCCTAATATACTAAGTGTCTGGTCGTCCAGTTGGCCGTTCAACTAATCAAAGTGTAATATACTAATGATATGCTAAGGTAGTTTAATCGCTCACTATGACGTGCACTGACCACCAGGGGGCAGACACTCCGACTGGTAGGTTAGCTTGCTGCTGGGGTCCAGCCTATTGGGACTGAGTGAAGGCTGGAGCCCTCCAGCTGTCCCTCCCCAGCCGGCTGGCCCCCATCGGCCCCCATTGGGACTGAGCAAGACGGCCCCAATCAGCCCTGATCGCTGGCCAGCCTGAGGGACCCCACCAATGCACAAATTCGTGTACTGGGACTCTAGTATGAAATCCTATATAATGAAGAGATAATATGCAAATTGACCCTCACACCCTCACATCACAAGATGGCTGCCCCCATGTAGTCACAAGATGGCTGGCAGGGGAGGGCAGTTGGGGGGACCAGGCCTGCAGGGGAGGGCAGTTGGGGGAGATCGGGCTGGCAGGGGAGCAGTTAGGTGTCAATCAGGCTGGCAGGGGAGCGGTTAGGGGGTGATAAGGCTGGCAGGCAGGCGAGTGGTTAGGAGCCAGAAGTCCCGGATTGTGAGAGGGATGTCTGAACACCGGCATTCAGACATCCCCCAAGGGGTCCCAGATTGGAGAGAGTGCAGGCTGGGCTGAGGGACACCTCCCCCGCCCCCGGAACAAATTTCATGCACCAGGCCTCTAGTATAAATATACAAATATACAAATATACAAA
>NW_005873323.1:16849-25904 GCF_000147115.1 Myotis lucifugus
CCCAGCCGCTGCCATGAGCCACTGTGCAAACCGCAGGCCCCTCTGCACCGTGCAAGCCACAAAACCCAGAGTCCTGCCCACCGGCGCTGCGGGACCTACAGCAGAGTCCCGCCCGGCCTCCAGCACCACCGTGGGACCCATCAATGCACCTCCAGTCTTTGGTCGTTACGGCATTACAACCACTGGGTTTTTATTATATATATATATGTGTGTGTGTGTGTGTGTGTGTATACTGAGTGGTCAGATTATTATGACCACCTGACGTTTGTAGGCAAATTAGCTATAATTTCGCGCTGAAGTTGCTAGAGGGCCAGACCATTATAAATAGGGAAGCAGGTTGTTTACCACAACAGTAGAAGTGATTTTTTTTCTGAAGATATGGGTAAACAATGCGATTTAACAGCCTTTGAACATGGGATATATTTGAATGTGAGTGGCCAGATTATTATGACCACTCCATCAGTACTTCGTTGGGCCACCTTTTGCCTTCAATACTGTGGCGATTCTTCTTGGCATTGACTTCAGGAGATGTTGAAAGGTGATGCGAGGAATCTGACACCATGCCCGATGAATAGCACTGTCCAGTTCTGTGAGATTTGATGGTTGTGGAACCAGCTGCCTGATGGCTCTTTTAACTTTGTCCCACAAATGCCCAATTGGATTGAGATCTGGTGATTGTGGGGGCCACCTAAGCAAGGTAAAGTCTCCCTCATGTTCTTGAAACCACTCCTGCACAATACGAGCACCGTGGCATGGCACATTGTTTTGTTGGAAGAAGCTATCTCCATTGGGATATGCCATCAACATGATAGGATGAACTTGATCAGCAACAATACTTAGGTATGTTGTGCTATTCAGACATTGTTCCACATGAATTAAAGGGCCAAAATCATGCCAGGAAAACATGCCCCAAACCATAACACTACCCCCACCAGCTTGAAGGGTTGTACTCATGCATGTGGGGTGCATGCTTTCATGCTGTTTCTGCCAAATTCTCACTCTGCCATCTGCATGATGCAACTGGAAACGTGATTCATCAGACCACATGACTCTTTTCCAATGGTCGACTGTCCAATCCTTGTGTTCCCGTGCGAGTTTGAGACGTTTTATCTTGGTAACTGCAGACAGCAAAGGTGTTCAAACAGGCCTTCGGCTTCCATATCCCATATGATGCAGTGTACGGCTAATTTGCGTACAAACATCAGGTGGTCATAATAATCTGGCCACTCAGTGTGTGTGTGTGTGTGTATCCCATGATCAAAGGCTGTTAAATTGCATTGTTTACCCATATCTTCAGAAAAAAAAATCAATTCTACTGTTGTGGTAAACAACCTGCTTCCCTATTTATAATGGTCTGGTCCTCTAGCAACTTCATCGCGAAATTATAGCTAATTTGCCTACAAACGTCAGGTGGTCATAATAATTTGGCCACTCAGTGTACATATAGTTATTACCTTGTTCTTTTTGGTGCACGTGGTATTTGTATCAGTGAATTTGTAGGGCTTGTGTGAGCAACACAAGCCTCTAAGTAGGACACCCCCAGACACAGAGCGGGGAGTAGCTGCTTTCTGGAATAAATGCACATGGGCCTGGCTGCTTTGTCAGTCCTTGCATGTGGGTGACACATCCTGGGATGAATTGGAGGGGATCACCAGGCCCCTGACTTGAAGTCAGACTCCTGGGCTGTCAAGGCAAATAACTGGAAGTTCCCATTGGACGCTCCTGACGATCGGATGAGGCATCTCAGTGTTCCAGAGAAGACCGCCTTTAAAGATGAGACTGAACATTTATCTAACCTCTCAGCCCCAGGAAAGCAAAACAGATGTCTTTTCATGTGGAACTGAACACTGAGGAGCAAGAGGCAGGAGCTGGACACAGACAGACACACTGGTAAGAGTAGCAAGGCCTCCACTTTAGGTGGCAGCGAGCTGTGCCCAGGGGACACCAGGACCTCGGCAATGCTCCAGGCCCTCCAGGGGGCAACTCTCCTTTCTCCCCAAACACAGGGGCAGCTGAAGAGGAAGCAGGAAGAGCTGAGTGATTTACTCAAGGTTACCTGATGCACCAGCCAGTCCTGGGTTAGTGTCCAGGCCACAGGTGCCTCTCTGGAAAAGGCAAGTCTGGGATTCACCTTCACTATATGGAACTGAACTGGCCTTGACCTCAACGCTTCGCTGCCTGAAAATGGGGAAAGCATGCATTCATATGTCCTGGGAAAGAACTTACTGTCTCCCCATAAATCACCGTGCCAGGACTCAGTTCCTTTCTCATGCATCTATCCCATAAATTATGGTGGGTGTCTCTTTTGGCTTTGCCATCTGGAAAAGTGAGCTAATTTGTAGCTATTTCATCTGTCCTTGGGGGAAGCAGAAGCATAAGATGAATGGTTAGCCTCAACTTGATATCTGTTGACAGATGACTCAAGAACGGTTGGAAACGGCTGGGTCTTGGGAAAGCCACATTTGAACACCTCCTTTGGAAAGGATAACTGGCTTATGCCCTTGAGTAGGTAGGTAAACACTCTGCTGGGCTGGGGGCTGTTGCCCGAACTCCAGAAAGAATGTGACCTCTTGCAAAGAATTTACCTCCGATATGGACCTGAAGCTCTTCTCCTTCGTGATCTGATTATTAACGGGGCTTTAAAAAGCAGAGAGAAGAGACCTGGAAAGCAAAGTAGGAGCAAGGATCTCTCCTTTTAGACATATAGATGCATGCATTTATGTGTTATAAATACAGGGTGTCCCCAAAACATGTACATACACTTTGACACCTGATACAGTTCAATTGATATTTCTTTCTTTTCAGCCAGACTAAGCTTTGAACAAAAGGAAATTCATCCTAAAATGCTACTGGAAGTTTGAAAACGCACTTGAACAAACACTGCCTTTATAATTATTTAAGATTTATATACATATTTTGGGGACGCAAGGTGTCTCAAAAAATTGTGTCCCCCAAAAATGTATACACACTTTAACAGCTAGTAACTCACTTAATTTACACTGTTTTTCATATTTAACTGATTTGAAATAATGGGTGAAGCTAGACTAAGCTTGGAACAAAGAAAATGTATCTGGTAGACTTTTTTATGGGGACACATAAAAGATAAAGTTTACAGTACAAAACCGGCAACAGTCAACGAATCGAGGGTGCACAAATACCGAACAAAATGATTCTTGATGTTTGAGATTCCATTGCTTCACATTATCAGCAGTGCCTAGACCAGGAAGGTCATCAGTGTGAAAATAGGCATTGACCAAAAAAAAAAGTATTCATTTCTGTAGATTCTTTTAAATTTTGAAAATGAAATGTATGCTGATAAACACTGATTTTGTAATCATTTTTTTGGGAAACCCTATGTACTGTGACCCAGATTCTGCTAATATATAGAGGAAAAGGTAGAGACCACTTATATTAGGACAAAGTACTTTTATTTTCTAAAGTGGCAGAAACCTATTCTGTAAGTTTAACCTAGATTTTAGTAGTTTCCCAATTTAGAGCTTATAAAGTGGCTGCCCATAGACATACAGTTGACCCTTGAACAACACGGGTTTGAACTGCACAGGTCCAGGTATACATGGATGTTTTACGACAAATATTATAAATGTATCTTTTCTTCCTACGATTTTCTTAATAACATTTTCTTTTCTCTAGCTTACTTTACTAGTATTGTAAGAATATATTCTATGATACATATAACATGCAGAATATGTTAATCAACTTCATGTTATTGGTAAGGTTTCCAGTCAACAGTAGGCTATTAGTAGCTCAGTTTGTGGGGAGTCAAAAGTTCTATGTGGATTTTTGATTGTGTGGGGGGTCAACACTCCTAACTTCCACATTGTTCTAAGTTCACCTGTGTACAGACTGCAGATGTGACTTATTTAATCAGTCTATCCTGTTTTTTTTTAAAAAAAAAATCAAAACACAGAAGAGACATGGGGCAGCTGTACTCCAAAATCCAGAGTCCTGGCTTCTTTTGAAAAATCAGAAGGGCTGGCTGCACCAGACCCGCATTTAGCGTGGCCGCCCCCTTCGGATGGGGCAGTTTTTCTAGTTCACCCTGCTCCCACCCCCTAGCCTGGAAGTGCTCTTCCTGCAGCCACATAACCCTCTATGGCAGCGGTTCTCAACCTGTGGGTCGCAAACAATGAAAATACATCCTGCATATCAGATATTTACATTACGATTCATAACAGTAGCAAAATTACAGTTATGAAGTAGCAACGAAAATAATTTTATGGTTGGGGGTCACCACAACATGAGGAACTGTATTAAAGGGTCGCGGCATTAGGAAGGTTGAGAACCACTGCTCTATGGGGTGATCTTAGATGATGCGGGAGGGACATTTTCAACATAAGCTGGCTCACATTAGAGAGAAAGCAGGTGGTGAGCACTTCCCAGTGCAGGGTGATTCGTGGGATATCCAGCATGGAACTGCACCATCTGGCCTTCATCTTGAAGGCCAATGTCAACATATGTCTCATAAAAACCCAAAGCAAAAACAAACCCT
Organism: Myotis lucifugus; assembly: GCF_000147115.1. Classification (NCBI taxonomy): domain Eukaryota; kingdom Metazoa; phylum Chordata; class Mammalia; order Chiroptera; family Vespertilionidae; genus Myotis; species Myotis lucifugus. Next base: position 21,360 of record NW_005873323.1, read on the forward strand.
ACTCCGAAGCACTGATGCAAAACGTAGATTTTGCTAAAGGTCTCCTGGGGCCCATGACGTGAAGTGACATCATATTTCACTCAGCAACACTTCCTGGGGCTGTCAGTCCCTTCATTAGATAAAGCCATTAGCTCTGGGCTTCTCACATTCCCCTCGCCCCAGCACCACTGAGAACCCATTAGAATGCTGGGAGTGGGGGGTGTATGCGCTGGAAGGGGCGGGCCACTTACCCACTACCATGGGGACCACAGAGAGGTGATGTAAAATGCATCCACTCCTTGGGGGCGGGATGTTTTCAACATAAGCAGTGAGGATACTCTATTACTGGGATTGGGACTTCACCTCGGAAAATGAAACTAAAAATTATGAAGATTAATTTATCTTGCATTTAACACAATTTAGGTTATAATTGTAAACTAGGTGCTAAATCTTAGAACTAACAGAAAATGAATTTAAAAAAGAATCTGGTATATGTTTCTCCACCAAATTTGAGCACTCTCATCCTTCATTTCACATTTGACATTCATAATATCATGAAGTCAAGTTTTGCAAAAATATCTGGGGGCCTTATTACCTATGCCCAAGCACTTCTCTTAATCTTTCGATATCACTCTTTGAATTTATTTTAGGATAGCTTTGTGTTTACAGAAAAGTTGCAAAGATAATCCAGAGAGTTTCCATATACCTTGACCCACTTTCCCCCAAGGTTAAAAGAGCTCTGTGAGTTAGTGGCATCTGCAGCAGATATGGAGGGGCCGGTGTGGGTAATCTACCTGGGGACACACTACCCTCTTGATCTCATCCCTCTGGCACGAGTTTCCTGGCGTAGTCAGGGGAAGGCTCCCGCGAAAAAGAACGCCACCCCAGCACAGCTCAGGCTAAGGGAAGCCACAAAGAAACCGAACCTCTGAGCCCACCTATAGGCTGCACAGGAGTCCATCTGTGGCTGGGGATTCAGCTACAGGAGGCAAGGAGGCTTCATTGCACATCTGAATCCCCAATCTGCCTGAGTTTCTTTCATGGACTGTAATTCTTTCTTTTTCTTTTTTTAAAAAATATATTTTTTGATTTCAGAGAGGAAGGGAGAGGGAGAGGGAGATAGAAACATCAATGATCAACTGCCTCCTGCAAGCCCCACACTGGGGATCAAGCCCGCAACCCGAGCATGTGCCCTGACCGGAAATGGAACTGTGACCTGGTTCATAGGTATACGGCAAGCTCAACCATTGAGCCACGCCAGCTGGGCCATGACTGTAATTCTTACGTGGGAGCAGAATTAGAGAATAATCAAGATACAGTATGCTGAAGTCCCGCCCCCTCCCCCCAAATATTCCAGGTAAAATACACCAGAGTTGTTTATCAAAAGGAGAGAAAAATCCGAGTGCCCGTGAAACCTGAGCGTGTGAAGGAGAGATGGAGACGTGAGATGCCGGCGTGGAGTGGAGAGCGTGAACGTGGATTTCCCTGCGAATTTGACAGCACGCAGCATGGCTAGATACAATTCGCTGTGGGTCTGGAACCCTGCGGTGTGGTGGATCTGAATGATCATAAATGCCAGAAGGCTTGAGGCCGGATGCAGAGCCGTGAGTCTGGAAGGCTTGCTGGCCTGGGGGCATGGAGATGCCGATTCTTTCGCATTTCACAGCGTGGGCCCTCCACTCTCTGCCGCCTTCACAAGGAACAGGTGAATTTCTCTGCCCGCAGTTGCCAGACGTGGGCCCTTTCAATGCATCTCATTTCCCCCCACTACTCCGAGCCTAATAACTTGTCCTGGGGAACTGTGTTTATCCCAGAAATGCTAATGCCTTCATAACTCAGTGTGAAGTGCTCTGGGCAATTTCTGTATTATTAAGGATTCTAGGAAGGGTACAAAAAGGAAATGCTTTCTTATTTTGGAGAAAGGAGAGGAACGAAGCTTTTTAAAAATACATGTTTTCCACCAGGAAAGCAGTTCATTTAAGCACAATGGCCACCGTTGCCCTTTGGAAATAAGGCACAGGTATCCGAAGTGGCCCTGGCCGGTGCATTTCAGCTTCTCATCACGTCCCTCTGAGTCATGCTGGCACTTAGGCACAGGATTGAGGGGAGGTCTGTGGTTCTGTGAACTGGGTTGAGGACCAGGGCCCTGGGTTTGGGAGGGGCGGAGCAGGCGGGACACTGTTTCTGGCCGCTGAGCTGCGATTCAGGAGCCCAGCAGGCAAGGTAGAAGTTAGGAGCCAAAAAGTGGACAAGCTGTTCTGAGAGAGAACGGAGGCTCGGCATCTTTCTTGCTCATGCCACTTTCCTGAAACCAGTGAGTCCAACTTTTTTGTTTAAAGCCTGGGAATCCACTTTGTGAAAGAAGTGCATGGCCTGGGAAGCCCACGGAAACGGTGCGGCTGCTCTGGTTGGAAATCCTGGCGGGCGGTGGGGTCCTGGGCACCCAGACTTTCCCTACATCATTCTGGTCTCCCAAGGGGGTGCTCCAGGGGCCCTTGGGGATCCAGGGAACCCAGTTTGGAAATCACTGCCTAAAATGCTTTAAGAAGAAAACCTATGTGAAGCATTTCTACCAAGAAGAGTAAACCCCCTTAGAAATTTTTTTGTTATTATTAGTTTCAAAGCTTCCCTCGCTCAGCTGAACATGTCAGGTAGTTGGAATAGGATGATGACGATAAATTCTTTGATCAATAAAGGAAAACCGAGAGCCTTGGGAAGATAAAGTCAATTAAGCAAAGTTGTACAGTTACAAGTTGGGCGCAAACCTGTCTGTGAACCACAGCCTTCCACTGCACCCACCCCACCCCCACCCCTCTGGTTTCCTGCCACCTTCTCCCTCCCACCCCATGCCCACCCCTCTGGCCACCATCCCTCACTTCGCCCAGAAGAGCCTTCCCAATGCCCAGGTCTCAGGAAGCATTTCCCAGGGGAAGATGCTGGCCCCACCAGAGTGACCCTGAGTACGGGCTGGGCTGAGCCACAGCCATCGTCTCTGGGGCCGATCTGGTGCGGGTGATGGTGGTGGGGTCTGAGAATCAGGGGTCGACTTGCTGGAGGTGAGAAGGCACATGTATTGCTTCATATTGGTTTAATTGGGTGGTCTCAGGGGAGCTTCAATATAAGGCAAGAAAAGTCTATTTCTGTGTTTGACAGCCTGGGAGAAGGTCAGCTCAAGATAGCTTTATTTGGTTCTGCTCATAGGAAGTTTCTGTAAAGGACACGTTGGACAGTTGGCTGTGAAAAATGGGTCTTGGGCTCAGTGGGGGGTGGGAAGTTTATGTTCTGCAACTCAGAAGTGAAAAAAAAACACACAAAAAAACAGAAAACAGAAAGAAAGAAAATGTAGCTTTAAAAAAATGCCCTTATCTGGCTCAGGAGGCCTGCACCCCACTGGCTTCAGGCAGGGGTTAATTCAGTCTGATTTGGGTTAATGTTCTCTCCACATGCAAACACATATTCAAACACACATCCATACACATATGTGTGGGACAACCTAGACCCAAGTGCATACATGCATCATGTGCCTAACCCTCCGGAGGCTTTAGGGGCCCTGCCTTCCAGGGCCCAGGCAATGCTGCTCAGTGCCCGGCCGCTGGGTCTGTAGGGGAGCATGGCGGTCAGTGGGTCTGGCCGAGTTGGAAACGCTGGCTCTCTCCATACCTGCTGAGCCTCCAAAGGAATCCATGAATATTTCAGGGATTTTTTTTTTTCTGGTGGAAGATTTCCACTTTCTTTATGGGCTGGAGTTTTTGAGAACCCGTTCTCATCACAAAATCAGGCACAGGAACTATTTATCATACATATGAGCATCAACATGAATAAAACTCCCCTCAGGTACTGCTCACATCTCTTTCGCTCCTCACTCTTGGGCTGCTATTAAACTTTCATGCATAGAAAGTGCGCTGGGTTTCATAGAGTTGAACGGTGATGCTACAGTCGCATCAGGCTGGCATGCCTGGGGGTTTAAATCCACGCAGATTGTCAGTTATACCATGAGGAGGTGCCCTAATCGCCATAAAAAGGCATTTTATTTATTTATTATTTCTCACAAGAGAAGTTTTTTCTATTGCTTTTCAGAGAGAGTGGAAGGGAGGAAGTGAGGGAGGCAGGGGAGGAGAGAGAGAAAAAACATTAATGTGGGAAAGACACATCAACTGGTTACTTCCTGCACATGCCCCAATCGGGGGTGGAAATCGAACCCACAACCCAGGTACCTGCCCTTGACTGTGAATCAAACCTGTGACCCTTTGGTGCAGGGGCTGAGGGCCAGCAGCCCGCACGGTGCTCTAACCATTGAGCACACTGGCCACGGCAAAAGGCATTTTAAAATATTGTCTATGAAAAATCTTGCACCAAAAACCATCAGCGCTGAAGAGGGCCTGGTGGTCCACTGGCCCATTTCCTTATTTTCAGAGATGAGCAAGTTCAGGGTCAGGTAGCGGAATGGCCGAGGCCTAGGCCCCCTCGTGGCACAGCTGGGTCTAGAATGCTGGCACCTGGCCTCCTTGCCTAGTCTCTCATCCCATCTCCCCTCGTCCTTGGTGACTCGTGGATGCACAGAAGTAA
>NW_005873324.1:0-12028 GCF_000147115.1 Myotis lucifugus
TCCCCCGAGGGTTTCTGGACTGCGAGAGGGCGCAGCCCGGGTTGAGGGACCCCTTCCACCCCCCCCCCCCCCCAGTGAATGAATCTCGTGCACCGGGCCTCTAGTTATAGATATAAAAGGCTAAGTGACCGACCTTCCAACCAACCTACTGGTACATATGACGCACACTGGCAATCTAAAAATAAACGTCGACTCCGCGCATGTGTGATACATATAAAGCTCTCGCTGGTGCTAGTCACACGCGTGTGTTTCAATCTACCGTCGTCAGTTGTGAATTTGGTTGACACTTCCATTAGAGAGAAAGGGCGAATAGCGATATTAAACTATTTCTTTCTAATTAATTTCCTTTCAATGTGCATGAATTCATGCACCGGGCCACTAATTCACAATATCCAAGAGGGGGCAGCAGCCCAGGTGTCCATCAGGGGATGAGTAGATACACAAAATGCGGCAGAGTCGTCCCAATGAATCTTCTTCGGGCTTGAAAAGGAAGGAAAGGCTGACACATACAGCATGGATTTAACTGTCAGGACATTATGCGAAGTGAAATAAGCCAGGCACACAAAAAGCAAATCTTGGAGCATTCTACTCACATGAGGTCCCTAGTCAAACTCATAGAAACAGAAAGCAGAATAGTGTTGCCAGGGGCTGAAGGGAGGGAGGAATGGAGAGCAATTGTTGAATGAGGATAGAGTTTCAGTTCTGCAAGATGAAACGGTTCTGGAAATCTGTGTGGATGTACTGAGTCCTGCTGAACTCCGTGCTCAAAAATCGTTCCGGTGATAGATGTTATGTTGTGTACTTTACAATGAAAACTAGAAGATACTTTTAAAGCTCAAAGAAAAGGGAATATGTAGCTTTGGGGAGAAACAAGTTAAATAAACGGGTGCTCTGTAACAGGGCCATTATAAAATGTTTAAAATAGGCATACTGCATAAATTCCATAGCTCAAATATGTTCTTGCCACCCACCACCTCCCAAAGCATTGTCTCCAAAGCCGCCCACCATGAAGGCCAAAGCTCCCAGCAAGACTGGGTGTCCCAGCACCCTGATCCCTCCACCAGGCCTCCCTCCATGCTCACTTGAGGAGTCACAGAGAAGGCCTCTTGCCCTCACTGGTTTGGCTCAGTGGAAAGAGCATTGGCCCGTGGACTAAAGGGTCCCGGGTTCAATTCCCGTCAGGGCACATGCCCGGGTTGTGGGCTCGATCCCCAGTGCGGGGCATGCAGGAAGCAGCCGATCCATGATTCTTTCTCATCATTGATGTTTCTCTCTCCCTCTCCCTCTCCTTTCCTCTCTGAAATGGATTAAAAAAAAAAAGGGTCTTTTCACCCGCTTTTCCAGTTGAGGTTTATTCTAGAGCAGTGTTGCAGCCATGCTGACTCAGAACCCAGTCCATTTCTAGTACACCAGTAACGGCTTCCTCTCCCTCTACCCACAGGCAAAGGAACAGAAGCTACTGCCCAGCTGTGCGTCTAGACTTTTGAGGAATCCAGAACACAGTGCTGGAGCCGGGCCAGCCGGGTCCATGACTCAGCCGCTCCCTGCGCTGCCGACAGGAAAGGAGATGGTGACGGATTGCCCTGCAGCCCGGGTCACGGTGGTGTGGTTTCAGTGTCTCCCTCCTGGCCCTGCGGCTCTGCTCAGACCCACACGAGCAACCACCGTCACCTCCGCACACAGCAGAGGGACGCAGGTGACACTCGGGTCACCCGGCCGTGGAGAGCGGCGAGAACCCTGAACCTCCACGCAGTGCCCTCGCCACGGGCGGGCCCTGCCCCACCTGCTGGAGCAGCCGAGCGAGGCCAAAGTCCTGCCACTGGGGGCGTGTTTGGGTGTCACCCTGAAGAGGCTGAAAGGGATCCTTCAGGGGAAACAGCCGCTCACGTGGACCAGGCCCCGCGTGTGCCGGGCACCGTGCTGCGTGCGGGAATTCCATCCTCATAACCACCCTGAGGTAGGTCCGTACCACGGTCTCCATGTGACAGGTGCGGGACTAGGCTCCAGAGTGAAGCCACACAGCTGCCTAAGGTCTCAAAGCTACGACGTGACAGGGACAAGCAACGAAGGGGCTCAAAGGTCCGTATGACCTGAGCTTCCGGTGACCCCAGTCCCCCAAATCGCCCCCTTAGGGAACAAGGAAACCGGTGGGGGATGGAATTTGGAGAAAACCGAGCCACCACAGTGATTATCGGTCAAAGTGCCTGAAGGGACAGCCGCCAAGGGCGGGCTCCCTCATCACTGCCTGTGCCCCAGCCCCACCCCCGCTGACACGCAGACCCTGCTCCCGGGTGGCCTTGCTCTTTTTTTTTTCTTTTAAAATATATTTTTATTGATTTCAGAGAGGAAGAGAGAGAGAGAGAGAAGCATCAATGATGAGAGAGAATCATGGATTGGCTGCCTCCTGCACACCCCACACTGGGGATTGAGCCCGCAACCCAGGCATGTGCCCTTGGCTGGAATTGAACCCTTCAATTCGCAGGCTGACGCTCTATGCACTGAGCCAAACCGGCCAGGGCCAATTTGATGTTTAAGGGGGGCAATTCGAGAATGACTTATTAACCGTGAATTTTTTGCATTTCTTATGGTTCCAGGGGCCTCACATACAGAATATAAATATATATATGGTGACATATTTATGCATTTCAGTTCTCTATTATGTTTTGAAATTTTATTTGCTATTTTTTCATATCACTTCATATTATTATTTTAAACAATTTCTTAGTGATTTCTTCCTCAGTCCTTCCACTGTCCTTTCGTTCTTTTATCTTTCTTTTTCATGGATGCCATGTTCTTTGGAAGCTTGTTTAGACCAAGTTCATGGCCTTTTAGGCTTCCTACACGTGAATAGGAGCTCACTTTTTAATAATAAGAATTCTGTGTCCTGGGAGAGGGGGGCATCAGGATGTTAGAGATGCTTAGGTGGGGCGTGGCCACAGAAAGGTTGGGAACCACTGCTCCAGGGGAAATGTTGGAGAACATCAGGGTCACACACTATGTCATTGCCCCCTCACAAAAGGGGCATTATGGGATGGGCGTCTTTATTCAGCGCGTGGATTCCTCCCCCACATTTAAGTCCGTCTTTGTTGTGTGAGCCTTGCAGGGAGCCTGGCCTCATTCTCAATAAGGGGCTTCAAAGACCAGAAAAAAGTCTCACCTGCCCCCACAGGTGGGGTCTGGACACACACCTGCAGAGCAGGTGACACACAGGTACAAGGTCATGAATTCATTCCGCTGGGGCCTGCAGGGACCGCATTGTGTGCTACCCATGGCCGTGGTACCCGGGCCAGCCTTCCTTTGGCTGCGTCCTGCTCCCCTCCTTCCTGCCCATGTTCTGAGCGCGGTCCCTCCCTGGCATGTGTCCGAACTACCCAGCATCCTCCTGGCACAGTTGTTCTCTGCTTCCGTTGCCAGAGAGAGTTCCTCGGTATCTCAGATTAGAGGCTGTCCTCTCGATGTTCTAGACGAGGACACGGAGGCTGGGAGTACTAAGTGCAGTACCACCGTGTGCCGGGCTGTGGACAGGGGGCCGTGGGAGGGGGGTGCCTGGGGGCGCCCAGGGAGGCTTCACAGAAGTTGCACGAGCTGAGGTTTGAGGAGGAGGAGTGGTCCAGGTGTGGTAGGTGTGGCCTGTTCTCCTGGCGGCTGGAGCAAAGGTGCAGGGAGACCATGACAGGGACGCCTGAGGAAGAGGCGGCTGCCACCTCCGGAGGGGCCTGGCCTGCCTTGGGCAGGAGTTTGGATTTGGGGACAGGCTTCCCAGTTGTAAGCAACAGAAGTAGACTTTGGCTGATTTCATCAGAAAAGGGATTCAGCCCTGGCTGGTTTGGCTCAGTGGATAGAGCGTCGGCCTGTGGACTGAAGGGTCCCGGGTTTGATTCTGATCAAGGGCACATGCTGGGTTGCGGGCTCAATCCCCACTAGTGGGCATGCAGGAGGCAGCCAATCAATGATTCTCTCTCATCAATGTTTCTCCCTCCCTCCCTCCTTCCCTCCCTCCCTCTTCCTTTCTGAAGTCAATAAAAATATATATTAAAAAAAGAAAGAAATACCCAAGTGCTATTTCCAGGAGAAGCTAGGAACCCGTGAGGAAAGTGAACGGAAAGGAGACGCTGGGTGGGACTTGGGGACGTGCAGAGTTTGCGGGGCCTGGGGGCAGTCCCGCTGGGCAGGTTTAGAGTTTAAGAAAATGGCCAGTGAGTCATCCCCTAATGGGGTCATTGAATTGAGGGACATAAGTGCACCTCCCAGGGTGAGAGGCAGAGGTGGCTGAGCAGGAAGAGCTGAGGGAATGCAGGCAGGAGAGGCACCTACAGAGAAGTCGACAGCGAGGTGGAAGGAATCAGAAGCGGTTCATGTCATTAAAAATAAAAAAATAGAGTATAAGTATTTCTCTCTTGGACCGAGACCAGCACAGCTAGAGAGTCCTGAGTAGGGGCGACCGGGGGATTGAGAAAAAGAAAGGGACAGACACAGAGACAGTAGGGAAAGCCGGGACCGGGTGGGACAGCTGGCCCTCTGATGGAGAGACAGCGACCCAGAGCTGGTGCAGCGCGTTTATTTTATGCAGTATGATTCCAGGGAGTTTTACTAGAGTTTAAGACAAAGGAAATTATGTGAAATCATGGTTAAAGATCAAGCTGCAATTCTTCATTCTTGTGGCTTCTTTGTCATTGTCACTCCTGGCTGAGCCCGGATAATTGTGTCCGTTCCTGGCTCCTGGCTGAACTTAGATAATGAAACCCACCCCCTGGCACCCGACCTAAGGGTCAGGCTGACAACCTACCTGCCTCTGGCACGGTATGTTTCCAGAACGTGGCTCTGCCAACACCACTGGACTCAGCTAACAATAATCAAAGAAATACTCAAGTGCCTTCACAGGCGCACTCTACAATAGAGCCCTGGACAGGAGGCTCAGTTGGTTGGAGCATCGTCCAATGTGTGAGCGTTAGGTGGGCGAGTTTCCATGGAGACTGGGGAAGCTGTGGCGTCCCCTACCCACCTCTCTCTCCTACCTTTGCCTCCGTCATTTCATGCAGGGCACGCAGTCTCACCGCGGCCACGCCAAGGAAAGACAGCGTCCCGGGAGGTCCGCAAGCCCCATGCCCACCAGAAAGTTATGGGCTCGATTCCCGGTCAGGGCACAGACCTAGGTTGTGGGCTCAATTCCTGGTCAAGGCGTGTACGGGAGGCGACCAGTCGATGTTTCTCTCTCGCTCCTCGGTCTCTCTCTCTCTCCCGGAGGGTGCGGTCAATATTGGTAAATGGTGCAGAAGAGTCACATAGGATAAGCACCGGAACGTCCACTGGGTTTGACCTTTTGAAGGTCACTGAGGGTTCTTTCTATGTTCTTGTCCCATATGTCAATTGCAGCTGTTCCCTCCCACTCTGTGGGTGGTCTTGATGCTTTCCCGATGGCGCCGTTTGACAAGTAAGGTTTTCAATGTTGACGAGGTCCACGTATCTCTTTTCTTCTTCGGTCGCTTGTGCTGTTGGTGTCGCAGTAGTTGCGCCTGTTTTTCATACGTGCCCGTCCTGTGATTCCCACAGGAAGGGAGTTATTGGGGGAAACTCATGTGACTGAAGTGAATATAGAAAAGTCCACAAAGGAATCCTGACTGGGAGACATCTGTCCCCGAGGGCGGCCCCGGCCGGTGCTCGGGGACGGGCTCAGGGTGGCAGAGAGCTCGGGGGTTTGTAGTCCCCCGGAAACTGCCTCCCGGGCTCGTGGTCCGGCCCGGCCGGCGGTGGCGCTGACGTTTGCTGCCACGCACTGGGCTGCCCACGGGATGTTCTTTCAGGGAGCGATGCATCCGACCGGTCGGCTCCTGGCAGAAACCTTAGGGACCAACAGATCAGGAGACGGTTTCTAAAACCCTCATTTCCCCCGAGAAGTGATACCCAATCCCTGATGTGGATTTCCTTCTCTTTGGGGGAGAGAACGCCCAGCATCCGGAAGTGTGAGCGTTAGGTGAGCGAGTTTCCATGGAGACTAGGGAAGCTGTGGCGTTCCCTGGCCACCTCTCTCTCCTACCTTTGCCTCCGTCATTTCACGCAGGGCACGCAGTCTCACCGCGGCCACGCCACGGAAAGACAGGGTCCCGGGAGGTCCGCAAGCCCCGTGCCCAACACAATATCCAGGGAGCCCGGCTTTCTGTCTTTTTCAGCATCAAATAAAAATCAGAAAGTGTAATTTCTTCTCGGGTCAGAAACATTCTATATAATGTCCACAGCCACGGAAATGCTCTCACGAATGCGTTTTCACGCCCATGGACTCTGTGGGATGGAATTGGCTCATCTCATGGACCCTCCTTCCCACCAAACAAGTCACCTTCGGGCTTTCCGGACGGCAACTTCCCCGGCGGGGGCCCTGACCATGTGGAGACGGCTGCGGAGTTCTGAGCTTCTGTGACCTTGATCGTCCATGACTCACAGCGTCCCCTCCCTGGTGGGTGGCCTGTGCACGCTCTACCAGGCGGTCACTGAGCCGAGGACTCCTCTGGTGTTCGGGTAACCGGGGTTCCTGTGGCCGCGTCTAGAGGACACTGTGGGTTGTCACAGTTGGGTGTGGGGTGCCATCCAGTGGCCGGAGCCCGGGGATGCTGCTCAGCGTGCCACGGTGCCAGGACTGTCCCCCCAACCCCATGAACTACCCAGCCGGCTGCGTCCTGCCAAGACTGAGAAACCTCGTTCCGGACTAATAGATGCCTCAAGTTCTAGGTGTGTGCAGGTTCGGTCCGTCCCAACCTCGTTTGCTTGTGGCTTCAGAGCAAGCTGGGAGCTCGGGTCTCATTTCATCTTCCAACGAAACACTTTATTATTATTTTTAAATATGTCTTTATCGATTTCAGAGAGGAAGGGAGAGGGAGAGTGAGCGATAGAAACATCGGTGACGAGAGAGAATCATGGATCGGCTGCCTCCTGCACGCCCCCTACTGGGGATCGAGCCCACATTCTGGGCATGTGCCCTGATGGGGAATCAAACCGTGACCTCCTGGTTCATAGGTCAATGCTCTGCCACTGAGCCAGGCTGATCGGGCAACGAAACACTTTAAAACTGATATTCGGGGAGCACGTGTTTTGCGCCGATGGGGCTCCTACACAAAGAGGGTCCCAGGAGCTCCCAGGCCTGTGTCCAACTTTGAAACCGGGGCGGGACTTTGAAGGTGAGCCAGCGGAGACCTGGCCGGTGCCTGGGGGCTTCGAGTCCCGGACCCTTCAACTCTCCTGACTGGTAAGAAAGTTCTTAGTTTAGAGGAGACATCACTGCAGGCCTGGGTAGGCCGCTGGTTGGGCCCAGAGATGCCTTGGAGAAGCCTGACCTGCATGGCAACACGAAAGCTTCATTTTCCTCTTAATCTAGATCTTGAGCCCCCATTCTGGCTGGTGGCAGAAAACAGAGGTCTTAGTATATATTGACTCGCGGGGAGCGTGGACCCTTGCTCTAGGCCAGTGGTTCTCAACCTTCTGGCCCTTTAAATACAGTTCCTCATGTTGTGACCCCAACCATAAAATTATTTTCGTGGCTACTTCATCACTGTCATGTTGCTACTGTGATGAATCGTCATGTACATATCTGATATGCAGGATGGTCTTAGGCGACCCCTGTGAAAGGGTCGTTCGACCGCCAAAGGGGCCGCCACCCACAGGTTGAGAACCGCTGGGCTAGGCAGTTTTCTGAGGCAAATACCCGAGGCGGCCACACGATGGCAGCCTTGCTCAAACCAAAGCCCTGTGTCCCAGGCCCGCAGCCCCAGGTGGGTGTCCCCAGCGGTGGGCTCTTAGGTCTTCCTGCAGAAACCCCGGGGAGGCCTGCTGGGTGGGGGCTTTTAATTGCGGCTGGAAACTGCGCTTTGCAAGGGAAAGACCTGGCCATGCGGATGGCTCATGCCTGTCTGTGTGTGGATTGTTTTCACTGTGGGACTAGTTTGCCACTCCAGCCCCGGAATTTCAGTGACGTGAGAAGGCAGATAACACAGTTGACCCACGTTCTTAAGAGGGTCGCAGATGTCGGTCTGTCTCTCTTTTGAAGGGGAAAAAGCATTTGGCTTTCACTGCAAGTCCAGACGTTCAGACAGATTCGAAATGCCCCTAATTTCTTCAACCCCATAGGCTTCCCAGTAAAGCAAAACAAAGCAGTCCTAGCTGGTGTTGCTCAGTGGTTAGAGAGCGTCGGCCTGCGGATGGAAGGGTCCTGGGTTCGATTCTGGTCAAGGGCACATGCCCGGGTTTGATCCCCAGTGGGGGGTGTGCAGGAGGCAGCCAACCAGTGATTCTCTCTCATCATTGATGTTCTTATCTCTGTTTCTCCCTTCTTCTCCGAAATAAATCAAAACAAGACAAAATCCAGAATCTGCTAAAATGCACTGCGTCTCCATTTGCTGCTGTTATAGTGGGGCCTTGAGGCTTGCTCACGCCCAGGCCCCTCCTAGGGTCAGGTCCTGAGCCCCGAAGGGCCTGGGGCCCTGCTGCCTGGGCCCTGGAGACCCAGGAACCCCAGGAACCCCAAACCAGTGCCCCCTTTAGGCCCCCTCATCGACACTCAAGCCGAATAGGCTCAAACTCTGTCCGGATTTTGGCCTTTCTTTTTCTTTTTTAAAAATATATTTTATTGATTTTTTTACAGAGAGGAAGGGAGAGGGATAGAGAGTTAGAAACATCGATGAGAGAGAAACATCGATCAGCTGCCTCCTGCACACTCCCCACTGGAGATGTGCCCACAACCAAGGCACATGCCCTTGACTGGAATCGAACCTGGGACCCTTGAGTCCGCAGGACGACGCTCTATCCACTGAGCCAAACTGGTTAGGGCGGCCTTTATTTTTCTTAACGATGCGGCAGCGGTAGCCACTCGTGTTAGCTGGGCAGCTCGGAGGCTGCATCCCTGCGCAGTGACCCCGGAGGAGGTGGGGGGACCACGTTTTCCCGGGGATGGAAGATCCCGGGTCCCGGTGGCTCGCGCATCCCTGCCGCCGCCCCGCGCGGCCACTAGATGGCGCTGTTGCACTTCCCTGCGGGCTCCGCTATGGGGTGTGCAGGTTCCCGCCTCCCTGCTTCTAGGGGTCCCACCAGAGTCCCCATTGTGAGCCGAGGCCTTGTTCACTGAGGTGTCTGGGAAATGAGATGCAGCTGGGAGGCTGTGACCAGAAGGATGCTGACTGGGATTGTAGCAGGAAAGCCCAGTAAGACTCTCACATGGCTCCCTCCCAGGGCACTGCCCCCTCCCACCCCACCTACTCCCTCCCCAAGGCAAAATTCCCATCACAGGCCCTGATAACAGGTAGCAGCAGGCATTTCTTCTTGGGGGCACCTCTAATCTGCATGCATCCTTCTTGCTCTTTTTAAAAAGTATATTTTTATTGTCTTCAGAGAGCAGAGAGAGATAGAAACGTCAGTGATGAGAGAGAATCATGGATCTGCTGCCTCCTGCACACCCCCTACTGGGGATGGAGCCGGCAACCCTGGGCATGTGCCCTTGGCTGGAATCGGACCCGGCACCCTTTAGTCTGCAGGCCGACGCTCTATCCACTGAGCCACACCGGCCAGGGCTCCTCTTGCTCTTTTGTGTGTCTGTGGATCAGTTCAGCCATGGCAGCTAAGGAGAAAGAAACACCAGGCTTGGCCGGGGACCTGCAGAAGGACCCCAGACAGACAGAGAGAGAGCAGCCTGAGGGTTTTGAGGAAATCAGCTCTCTCCTCAGCTCCAGTGTGCTGATGGGTCAGTCTATGCGGTTTACCTCGGCTGGGGATTCTGTTTATTTCCTCACCAGCTTCTAGAGATACAGTTGCCCCGTGAGGCATCAAAAGAATAACCCTGACCACGTTCACTCCTGGCTTAAAACCCGTCCCACGCCCTCGCTCAGTGATGGCGAACCTTTTGAGCTCGGCGTGTCAGCATTTTGAAAAACCCTAACTTAACTCTGGTGCCGTGTCACATATAGAAATGTTTTGATATTTGCAACCAGAGTAAAACAAAGACTTCTATTTTTGATATTTATTTTATATATTTAAATGCCACTTAACAAAGAAAAATCAACCAAAAAAATGAGTTCATAGGTTCGCCATCACTGCCCTAGCTGGTGTGGCTCAGTGGATAGAGCATCGGCCTGCAGACTGAAGGGTCCCGGGTACAATTCCAGTCAAGGGCACATGCCTGGGTTGTGGGCTCAATCCCCAGTGTGGGGCGTGCAGGAGGCAGCCGATTGATGATTCCCTCTCATCATTGAAGTTTCTCTCTCTCCCCTCTCCCTTCCTCTCTGAAATCAATAAAAAATGTTAAAAACAAAACAAAACAAAAAACCCATCCCTGTCTTCCCACCAAGGGCTGGTAGAGTCCAGCTTCCTTCTGTGACGCCCCAGACCCTCTGGGACTAGCCCCCACCCAGCCCGCTTCTCTGGGCTGCTCTCACTCCCACACCTCGTTCTAGAAGGAAATGTGCCTCTTGCTGTAATCCTCACACCGGGCAGCTCCGGGCCTTGGCACGTTGCTCATGCTCCCGTCTCGTCGGGGGGTGGTGGGCGGGACCCGGGGAGAAGGGAAGCAGCACCGTAGGGGCCCCTGTGAATGTGAGCCCCAAGAGCCCACAGACAGCTCCAGGGGCACCGGAGTTGCCCCCTGTCCAGGAACAGGAGTCTGCAGGCAGCTTTATGTAGGCCTCCGAGGACAGGCACATATTGGTTCTGAACCCAGCTTGCTAATTAAACTCCCTAATGATCTTGACCTGGAAAAGGAGGTCCTTTCCTGAGTCCCCTATAAGCCTGGAGGAGGTGGGGCAGAGGGGGGTGCGGGGGCGAGGGGGGGGTGCCGCTGCTAACAACACCCAGCCGCCCGACAGAGGAAGTGTCCTGGGCGGAGTTCCTGCTGCTCTGTGCATTTTCAAACCCGTTTCCAAATTAGGGAGAGAAGCATTTGTCCGCCCCGTGCACGAATCCAAATTCTTGGAGCCCCTCCGTCCTATTCTTGCTCAATCAAGACAGGCAGTGTTGTGCCCTAGCTGGTTTGGCTCAGTGGATAGAGCGTCAGTCAGCCTGTGAACTGAAGGGTCCCGGGTTCAATTCCAGCCAAGGGCACATGCCCGGGTTGCAGGCTCGATCCCCAGTAGGGGGTGTGCAGGAGGCAGCTGATCAGTGATTCTCTTTCATCATTGATGTTTCTATCTCTCTCTCCCTCTCCCTTCCTGTCTGAAATCAATAAGAAATCCTATGTAATAAAAGGGTAATATGCAAATTGACCCTAAAGGTGGAATGATGGGAACAACTGGTCACTATGACATGCACCGACCACCAGAGGGCAGGTGCTCAATGCAGGAGCTGTCCCCTGGTGGTCAGTGTGCTCCCACAGGGGGAGCTCTGCTCAGCCACAAGCTGGGCTGATGGCTGCGAGCGCAGCGGTGGTGGCAGGAGAGGCTCTTTGGGGCTGGGATTTAAGGATGTCCCAGGCAGCTCTAAGGATGTCCGACTGCAGCTTAGGCCTGCTCCTGGGCCTAAGCCTGCAGGTGGACATCCCCCAAGGGTTCCTGGACTGCAAGAGGGCACGGGCCCAGCTGAGGGACTCCCCCCCTTCCCGAGTGCATGAATTTTTGTGCACTGGGCCTCTAGTGTGTGTGTGTGTATGTATGTGTGTGTGTGTGTGTGTGTGTGTATACACACTCACACACACATATACATACGAGTGGCCCAGTGCACGAAATTCACGCATGGGGGGGAGGGGTGTCCCTCAGCCTGGCCTGTACCCTCTCCAATCTGGAACCCTTCAGGGGATGTCCGACTGCGGTTTAGGCCTGATCCCTAAACCGGCAATCAGACATCCCTCTCACAATCCGGGACTGCTGGCTCCTAACTACTCATCTGCTTGCCTGCCTGATCGCCCCTAACCACTCTG
The DNA here is from genome assembly GCF_000147115.1 of Myotis lucifugus. Taxonomy (NCBI): domain Eukaryota; kingdom Metazoa; phylum Chordata; class Mammalia; order Chiroptera; family Vespertilionidae; genus Myotis; species Myotis lucifugus. Next base: position 11,882 of record NW_005873324.1, read on the forward strand.
CCTGCCAGCCTGATTGTCCCCAACTGCCCTCCCCAGCCGGCCTGATCACCCCTAACCACCTCTGCCTTGGCCCGCCACCATGGCTTTGTCTGGAAGGACATCTGGAAGGTCTCCCGGTCTAATTAGCACATTACCCTTTTATTAGTG
>NW_005873324.1:12502-14021 GCF_000147115.1 Myotis lucifugus
AATTCTGGCAAGGGCCACCCCTCCCCGCTCCACGCTGAGTGTTTGGGATTGACCCCTTAAGAGGACCCCAAGACCATGCGTCCGCTTGGTCGCCGGCCCTAAAAAGAATTTAACTAACCGGCGATTCGTGTGCGTATCCCTTCGCAAATTCAGACTTTTTGCAGCCTCTTCCGGGGAAGGGGGAGAAGAGTGTTTTTTCCGGTGGGTCCCCAGCGCCCAGCTCAACCTTGGCCTAATTGGCAAATCGGGTGCTTAAAGGAAAACATTTCAATTCCTCCAAAATCCACGTGATTGAGAAGGCCGGGTGAGGGGAGGGGCCCTTCCGCTTGAATCTGCGAAGAGCCCCCCACATGGAATGGTTTCTTTCTGGGGGGAGGTGCCATCAGAGCAAAGGCCCTTCTCATTGTGTGTTTGCCAAGGCGGGGGCGGGGGCAGAGGCGGGGGGCGGGGGCGGGGGTGGGGGTAGGGGGTCCAGGGTTCCTGTTGAGAGGAGCTGATGTCCTAACAGCTGCCCTGGCTCTTGCGATTACCTCCCAGCAGCCAGCCCCGCTCCTGCATCCCAAGGGGCCCTGATGTGGTTAAGTGCGCCCTCTGCCGTTGGCAGGCGGAACTGCAACTGGGGAGCCCGCAGGTAACCATCCATCCCTCTGGTGGCAGAGCTGTGTCCAGAGGAGTTTGGGGGTCTCCCACGTGGAAAGTTCCAGAGCCCACGGCGAGAGGAGGCTTTTCTCTGGTGCAGAATAAGAGCAGCCTGCCTCCCGCCCACCTGTTCGACCTGCCGCCTGGCTCCCACCCTGCCTGATGCGGGCCTTTCCCGTAGAGCCGGGCCCTACCCGAGTAGAAACAGGAGCACGGTGACTAACGATGAAATCATTGTAGGATTCAACTCAATTAACTCCCAATAACCCTTGCAGTGTGCTCAGTGTCAGCCCTTGGTCCTGCCCCAGCTGCTGACTATGGCTCTCCATTGAAACTGATGGAGGAGCTGCTGATGCCGTGCGTGGGCCTGGTGCTCCGCAGGGTACACACCCTGAGTGCGGCCGGAGAGGGTGCCTGTGCCCAGGGTCCTGGATGCATGCGGGTGGGGGGAGCCCTGGAGGACAGTGCGGATGGAGTTGGGGGGCCTGCAGCTGTGCTGGGTGTCAGACCACAAGTGCTGGCTGGGGACACGAAGGGGCCTTCCCCCGGCTCTGATGGCTCCCTCGAACCCTTTAACCTTGGATGCGGTGCCTGTGTGGGATGGACCGTGTCCCTCACCACACTCATAGGTGGAGTCCTGGCCCCGCTACCTCAGAACAGGACTGCACAGCATGGGCAAGAGACCTTGACCGGGATCGGACCCTCAGCCCTTCCGTTCATGGGCTGACGCTCTAACCACTGGGCACACCGGCCAGGGCTGTTTAACTTTCTTAAGAAAGACACCACACTTTCTTTGTTCCTTCTCTATCCCCCTAATACCTTGCAACATGTTTTTTTAAAATATCTATACTAATAAACAGGTAATATGCTAATTAGACTG
>NW_005873324.1:16380-17311 GCF_000147115.1 Myotis lucifugus
ACAGGGCCCAGGCTGGGGAGGAGCCTGCAACCAAGGGACTTGCCCTTGACCAGAATCAAACCCGGGACTGTTTGGTCCGAAGGCTGACGCTCTATCCACTGAGCAAAACCGGCTAGGGCATAGTGTGCCTTTAAACAGAAATCTTCAGCACCCTGATGAGCTGAGATGCTGTAATTATTATTAACCCCAATACTGTATTTGTCTAGGTAGGATTTATGTTCAGCATTCCTCATCCGCTGGCTACAGCATCCAGAGGTAACTGGAAATAATCCTATAAAACGGAGCTCTTTATTAACTCGATTAAACATAAGCATTAATCAGTTTTAGTGTAAACACAGTCTTAGAATAAACTATGCAATTAGAATGAGATTTAGATAATTGTCTCCTTTATTTACTGGCTGCACTCATGGGATAAATTAGAAAGAGACAGGTAAGTGGAAGGCGGAACATAACTTAAAAGCGAAACAAACAGAACCACACACACACAAACTCATACTTTAAAACAGGAAGTGGCAGCCCTGGCCAGGTAGCTCAGTTGGTTAGAGTACCTTTCCTATACACCAAGGTTTCAAGTTCAATTCCCCGTCAGGGCACATAGAAGAATCGACTGATGAGTGCATAAATAAGTGGAACAACAAATCAGTCAGTCAGTCTGTCTGTCTCTCTCTGTTTTTCTCACTTTCTCTTTCCTCTTTCTTGAAAATCAATAAAAACAAACACACAGGAAGTGACAAGGTTTTAAAACAATTTCGAATGACCCTCCACTCCCAGGACCCATGGATTTGTGATGCTGCCTATTAAGATAGTAGGTACTTCAATTCTAGAGAAATAGTCGAATTTATAATCCCTCTTAGGGGTAAGGACTTGGGACCTGAGAGTCTTAAAGCATGAGAGGAATTCTGCCAGGGCATTTTTGTTGGTTTTAAATTTT
>NW_005873324.1:32127-34005 GCF_000147115.1 Myotis lucifugus
TGTGTCCTCCTGGTTCATAGGTCGACACTCAGCTACTGAGCCACACCGGCTGGGCAGTGTTAGGTGGTATTATTATTATTATTCTTACCCCACTCACTATGCTACTTGACAGAATTTCAAAGGCAACTCTGGCTCCGTGTGGTCTTTCCATTCCTTGTTGATTTTATTAACTTTATGGGCTTACCTACAGAAAGCAGGGCCTGTAGGACTTCTCTGCCGGAGGCATCTCCAAAGTTGAGTCTTCTCAGAATTATGATCTTCCAGGCCCGGCCAGTGTGGCTCAATTGGTTGAGCATTGTCCTATACACCAGGAGGTTGCCGTTTTGATTCCCACACAGGGCACTGCCTGCGTTGCAAGCTTGATCTCCAGTAGGGGGTGTGCAGGAGGCAGCCGATGAATGATGATCTCTCATTGATGTTTATCTCTCTCTCTCTCTCTCCCTCTCCCTTCCTCTCTGTGAGATCAATAAAAACATATTAAAAGAAAAAAGAATTATGAATGTCCAGCTCAGTACCAAGGACAGCCACCCCCCCCTGCCCAGGCCCCCTAACCGTCTCGTTGCTGAGCTCACCTTGATGGAAATGCCCAGCAAAGCGTTTCTCCGGACAGATCCATAAAACATAACCTGCTGGGTATTAAACCTACAAAACTCAGCCTCCAGCAGTGAGAGCCCGTTTTCTATGATAAAGTAGTGATTACATTTTCTAATTTTTGCTCAAAGTATTTTGCGATCTATCGGGAGCGTATCTCACAGCTCCCGTGAGCCCCCTCGGCGCCCCTATCCATCACTCCAAGCTTTCAGTAGAGCAAGGGAGTGTGGGAGCGATGCTGGCGTACGTTTATGCTCCGGGGAACTCAGGCTATGTGATACCCACGCAATTAACCTGCGTCCGGCAAGCTCGGGATGGTGCGTTCTCTCGTCAGCGATGAAGGCAAGAGGCATCCTGTGAATTGCACACCAGGCCTCTTACCCCCACCCAAGTCTCCGCTGAAAAATCAGGTTACTGTTCACACTCCAAGTGTGTTTTCCGCGTGCCCGCGAGCAAGACTTTCCTGCTAAAAACGTGAGAGCTGCAGATCCTTTGCGGAGTCTTTGCAAGGGTAGTGGACCCGATTGAACGTGCTCCATAAAAGCATTTTCCTAATCAGAGACCCCCTTTTCTGTTTTTTATTTTAGTATTTATTTATTTATTTTTAAAATATATTTTATTGGTTTTTTACAGAGAGGAAGGGAGAAGGATAGAGAGTTAGAAACATCGATGAGAGAGAAATGGTGATCAGCTGCCTCCTGCACGCCCCCCACTGGGGATGTGCCCGCAACCAAGGTACATGCCCTTGACTGGATTCGAACCTGGGACCCTTGAGTCCACAGGCCGACGTTCTATCCATTGAGCCAAACCAGTTAGGGCTATTTTTTTATTTTTTAAATATATATTATATTGATTTTTTTACAGAGAGGAAGGGAGAGGGATAGAGAGTTAGAAAAATCGATGAGAGAGAAACATCAATCAGTTGCCTCCTGCACACCTCCTACTGGGGATGTGCTCGCAACCAAGGTACATGCCCTTGACCGGAATCGAACCTGGGACCCTTCAGTTCGCAGGCCGATGCTCTATCCACTGAACCAAACCGGTCAGGGCCAGATACCCCCCCCTTTTTTTTTTTTTAGCTCTTTTTTTTTTCTTTCTGCTTGTTGGTTGGACTTGCCCACGGCTTCTGAGGCGAGCATCACTGGTTTGGGACTCGGACTCTAAGCGTGATCAGGTTTTCTAAAGACCGAGAAGGTGCCACGCTGGGAAGCACATGCTCTGGGTCTGGACCTGAACTTCATTTTTTGCGGTGATGTCTGAGGCAGCTGTTCCCGGCTGGTGGGAAGG
>NW_005873324.1:36968-39301 GCF_000147115.1 Myotis lucifugus
TGTGTGTGTGTTGACTGTGTGTGTGTGTGTGTGTGTGTGTGTTGAACTCTGTGTGTGTGTGTTGAGCCCTGGCGGTTTTTCACCTTGTTTTATGCATTACAATCAAAGGAGGGGACGTAAGTGGGTTACCTGAAATCCATTGGCGCTAGATGAGGGAGGTGGGAGGAAGCAAAGCGGGGACACCTCTGGGATTGGATCCGAAGTACAATGACAGACACACCCTTCTTTTACTTGGGTGGGAGCAGGATCGTTCACGGTCAGCCAGTAACTCAGTAACAATGAGGGGGTTTGTGGTCTCAAATCCGAGGGGTGCCTGTGCTTTGAGGGGTCCGGAAAAAGGGACTTGACTTTGACATTCCATCGATATGTTGTCGTAGGTGCAAACAGACACTAGACTCAGTTAAGGTAAAGATGGGCCTTTGTCAGGGAAGATACCGGCCTAGGACGTGCCTACCCACCATAGACTGCTTTTAGTTAAAGTTTTAATGTCAGACCATCCTTTGTGGTGACTTTAGGCCTTTGAGCTCGCAGACCCGCCCCCCAGGCCTCCCCTGAGCGGGTCGGGTGAGCACTTGGCCTTTCTTCCATCCACCGGCTTTCCCGAGCCCTGCCTCTGTCTCACACCTTCTCGGGGCTGACAGGTAATTGATGGGCCCATGGGGCTCTTTCTGCAAACACATTAGAGCTGGAGGGGTGCTCCAGCCCCACCTCTCTGCCGCCTGGCACAGGACCGAGGGGACGGGTCCAGGGCCCAGTGACGTCGCGAGGAGAAGAGATCGATTCTGTCCATCAGGCCCCCATCAGGCTCCATGGCCTCTCACCGGCTCCTGGCGGCATTAGCGCTCCCAAACCTCCCGGCAGGCCTTTTCCATTAGACACATACTCCCAGGTTTTGATTTTTTTTCTCCCAAAGTCATTTAAAAAAAAATAATTACCTGCATGGAACCACACTTACCATCTGCGGGCTGAGCGCGGGCCAGTGATGTATTAGTCTTGGTGTCTACCCGTGCGGAGCGGGCTTTGGATTGATTTTTGGCGGGCGACACACTCGGCGGACGCCGCGACGTGTGGGGGTCAATGTCAGATGACGCTTCTGGTGCTGCTGACGGGGGACCGGGGGTCCGGGGGTCTGGCGTTCGGTCAGCAGACTGTGACATCGCGAAAAGTGGGGCCTCCCTCCGGTCAGGGCGGTGAGCGATGTTTCTCTTCAAGGAGAAAGGAAAGCTGGCTGTGGAGAGGCGACGGCATGTGCAGCACAAATCATTCTTTTTTTAAAATCCTCACCCGATGATTTTTAGAGAGAGTGGAAGGAGCGGGAGAGACAGAGAGAGAAACATCGATGTGAGAGAGACACATCGGTTGGTTGCCTCCTGCATGCGCCCCGTGACCAGGGCTGGGGATCGAGCCTGCGACCAAGGTCGCGTGCCCTGGACTGGAATCGAACCTGGGACCCTTCAGTCCGCGGGCTGACGCTCTAGCCACTGAGCCAAACCGGCCAGGGCGAGTTTTTGAGGACACTCTGAATTCTTCTGTCTACTCCGCCTGATTCGCTGTTACTACTCACTCTTACTTTCTCTTTTCCGTAGTTTATGAATTTGTTGGTTGATAGAATGCTGGGTGAGAAAAGGCATGAAACTGGTGTGTGTGTGTGTGTGTGTGTGTGTGTGTGTGTGTTTAGCATGAAGTTCTCTGACCACCTGCACCCACACTTGCAAGGGATGCTCCCTATAAAAATGCAGTCCCCAGGCCTCACCTAGACCTGCAGCGCCAGGAATTCTGGGGGTGGGTGGGATCTGCAGGTGGGCGTGTAGGTGAGCTTTTGAAAACACGTCTCATAGCGACCAAGAGGCTAGGGCCCGAGGCTGCGCGTTATCGGACGGAGAGCGGTTTTCTTATGGAATTGGAAACTCAGCGGACGGGGTTAAGTGGCCCCTAAAGGTCACAGAACCAGTTAATGGGCGGCTGTAACCCCCCAACCCTAGGAGTTGGATGAGACAGTGATGGGAATCTTTGAGCCCCTCTGAGGTTCTGGGTCAAGTGCCTACTTGTTTGTAACACATAAAAAAAACAACAACGCCCACTTCATAAAATGCCATGCTGCTCTCCGTCAAAAGTTCACTGAATGGGGTAGAAAATCCGATGCTATTTCCAGAGACTCAGGGGTCAGGGTCTGGGAGACCGGAGCCCCAACCTGGCCCTTAGCTCACAGCGGGTTCCTTAACCCTCCGGTGAAGGGACTGCAGCTCCAGTTTGCACAGGGAAAGCCCTGGTAACCGTGTCCCCTCCCCCCTTCCCCTCCCCTTCCTTCCCCTCCCCTCCCCTCCCCTTCCATC
>NW_005873324.1:39734-46848 GCF_000147115.1 Myotis lucifugus
TTCATAAGAGATGCTAATTTTTGATGTTATTTTTTAAATAAGTTCCTTCCCTTTTAACACTAGGGGTCACTCTGGGACCACATATGTGACACCAGCACCCTGGGGCCACTCATCTGTATAAAGCGCTGAGCCAGGTGCCCAATTTGTACCTCATTAGGAGTTGCATTGATGGAGCTGCTCCTATTAAAGTTTCCCTCTTCCCTGCATGGCTTTGATGCTGTGACGTGTAGATATTTCACCGCCAGCTCCACTGTTTCTCAGCCCAGCGGCCTCCTTTCGGGCACTGTCACCAGGAACACTCACCTCCCTGCCCTCCGGACTCCGAGGTCCATTTTCTAGGCGGAGAAAAATGCCTGTTTCTCTGGTATCCAATGGTGATACCTTGGTTTATATTTCTTTTCTTAAAAAAATATTTTTATTGCTTTCAGAGAGGAAGGGAGAGGAAGAGAGAGATAGAAAATCCACGGTGAGAGAATCATTGATCAGCTGCCACCTGCATGTCCCCTTCCGGCAATCGAGCCCGCAACCCAGGCATGTGCCCTGACCGGGAATTGAACCGTGACCTCCTGGTTCATAGGTCGCCGCTCAACCACTGAGCCACACTGTTTATATTTCTTTTCTTTTTTTAAAAAATTATATTTTTATTGATTCAGAGAGGAAGGGCGAGGGAGAGCTAGAAACATTAATGATGAGAGAGAATTATTGATCGGCTGCCTCCTGCACGCCCCCTGCTGGGGAGTGAGCATGCAACCCGGGCATGGGCTCTTGACTGGAATCAAACCCGGGACCCTTCAATCCGCAGTCCGATGCTCTATCCACTGAGCCAAACCGGCTAGGGCCAGGTGGCCGCCTTTAGAACCACCTTCACCCTGAGTAGGCCAGACCCACCCTCCGTGGATGCCACCATAAGGGCCCCAACCCCTACGTGTCGTTCCCTGGCCGGATGGGATTTTTGGTGCGCCGTTTGCTTAGACGTAGAGCACTCGGGGTGGTTGAGAGCATTGTTCTCCCTAAAGAGACAACAGGCATATACTCTGTGGTCACTTATCTCGGCACCTGACCCACCTGTCAGCCATTGATTTCCCATCAGAGGTGCTGAATGGAGCCGATCAATTTCACAGCCGGGGGGACGCAGACATCCCATAATCTCTGCCATCAGTGGTCGCCTCTGACCGGGTCCCAGCGGCTTGTGGATCGGAGGAATGACAGGAGGTGTGGGGAGGTCTCCAAGGGAACGTGCCAGCTGGATTGGGGGCGGGGGGGCGGGGAGAGGGCTCCTCCTGTCCATACCCTCCTAGTGCCTTTACACATGTGCACTCTTGAATCTCCCCCCTCACCCCTGCCCTTGGATTTAAAGGAAAAGCTCTAATTCGTGTCCTGTTTTCTAGCAGCCGGCAAAAACACCGTTTAGGGAGGAACTGTTTAGAAAGCAGGTTTTTACTTAATCAACGGCGATCGATCGAATGGATTAGCCATGAACACTTCCCCACAGAGTGTGTTGTTGTTGGTGATGGGAGTTCACGTTGGTCAGACTGTTCACGGGCCGCCGGTGGACCGCTCCAGGCTCTTTCACGGGACAGGACCGGGGCCAGGGGCTGGAGGCAAGCCTCTGTGGACACAACTGTTTGGGGCGGGACTGCGTCTGAGCCAGCCATGGCCTCCAGCATGTGACAGTATCCCTGTGCATCATGGCCGTGCACCAGGCACTCCAGACGTTTCTGGAGACCTTGCATCTGTTTTCTATTTTATGTTAAAAAAATAATTCATGTGGCCACGAGCTCTCCTTCTGCTGGCTTTGTGGCTTTGGTAAACCAGCGGTTCTCAACCTGTGGGTCGCAACCCCTTTGGGAGTCGAACGACCCTTTCACAGGGGTCGCCTAAGACCATCGGAAAACACAGATAATTACATATTGTCTTTGTGATTAATCACTATGCTTTAATTATGTTCAATTTGTAACAATGAAATTGGGGGTCACCACAACATGAGGAACTGTATGAAAGGGTCTCGGCATTAGGAAGGTTGAGAACCACTGGAAACGGTCAGTGTTTGGAGCCGCCTGCATATCGGAATGGGTGTTGTGTGCTGTGCAAGGCTCATTACCACCCCGTTCCTCTCTGGTCCCTAGAATGACGGCAGGAAACGGGGTGCCTCTGAAGAGAGAGGAGAGCCACCCGTCACCCAGGGGTGGCCCAGGACAGGCTGCGGCAGGTGTGACTGGGTGAGGGAGGGAAGGCACGGGGGCAGGACGCCTGCCGTTTGCAGCCCTGCTGCAGGGCCAGCTCATGGCAGATCTGAGCCTCTCTGGGATTAATTTACCAAATTACCGGAAGGACCAGATCGCAATGCAGCACCGATAGCAATGCAGTGTCCTCCCCATGGCCAGGCGTCGGTGAGACCGAGTGAGGGTTCCTGGGAGGTGGATGCATTGATGGAGGTTACGGTGCCTTTTATGCTATCAGTAGTGGCCTCAGGTGAATGGGAAGCCCGGGACCTCATCACTGTTCTGCAGCAGCCTCAGGGCTCGGTGATCTCTTGCGCCCTCTGGTGGTTCTACCTGCGCACTGTCCTTGGACGTCTAACCTAGTGGTCCTGAGCTTTCATTGAGTTAACAATCCTCAGGCCCCAGGTGTGTTGGTCTAAGAGACCCAGGTGTGGGTACATTTCATTCATTCATTCATTCATTTGCTCATTCATATATTTGTATTGATTTCAGAGATAAAGAGAGAAGGAGAGAGAGATAGAAACATCAATGATGAGAGAGTCATTGATTGGCTGCCTCCTGCACGCCCCCCACAGGGGATTGAGCATGTGCCCTCGACCGGAATTGAACCCGGAACCCTTCAGTCCACAGGCCGATGCTCTATCCACTGAGCCAAACTGGCTAGGGCTGTGGGTGCCTTTTACAAGGTCCCCCGGGCAGTTCTAATATGTAGCCAGGACAAGAACTGACAAAGCGTCATGGTTGGTGGTATACCTTACCTGCTTGGTTTTGAGATGTTTGTTATTTACCGGTTTATTTTTATTTCACTTACCATGGACTTGGGTAGTTCTCATCTGAAAGTGTCTGATCCTCTGGGAAGACCTTGTAGGTTGCCTGGCCTGACAGCCATTCCCAGGCCTTGATCCCTACGAGTACAGAGACTTCATGGAGACATGAAGTAATCACGTGACTTCTCAACCTCTCTTAATGCAGTGAGTGGCCACGTGACACAGGGCTCATCAATATAATGTAAGAAAGAGTCCTCTGTTGGGTATTTCTGGGAAAGCCTTTTTTTTTTTCTATCAAAGGAGACAGTGGATGCGGATGTGATGCCCGGAACTCACGCAGCTATCTTGCAACCATGAGGGCAAGGCTGGGAGAAAAAGAGAGACCTGGGTTCAAACACGTCAACCTCAGGAGTGACTTGCTTCTAGGCGTTTTATTACAGGGGACAAGTGAGCCCAATGGGTGTAAGCCGCCGATAGGTTATCTGTTCCTTGTAGCTGAGTCGTTCACAACGATTACACTCTTACATGCAACCTCATGGTGAGAAGCTGACTCGGAAGGAGCTGAGAAGAACAAGACATTTTTTAAAAATATAATTTTATTGATTTCAGAGAGGAAGGGAGAGGGAGAGAGAGATAGAAACACCAGTGATGAGAGAATCATTGATTGGCCACCTCCTGCACACCCCACACTGGGGATCGAGCCCGCAACACGGGCATGTGCCCTTGACCAGAATCAAACCCGGGACCCTTCAGTCCCCAGGCCGACTCTCTATCCACGGAGCCAAACCAGCCAGGGCAACAATACGTTTCTTTAGAATGCCCACCATGAGCCAGGCACTGGGCTCTCACATGTATTATTTCAAGCAGCACCACAGACACGGGTGTGGCCATGACCATGGTCCTTGTATAAATGACTTGGCTCGTGTGAATGACCAGTCACCAAACGCAGGAATCCAATGTCCAGCGAGTCTCTTTGTCTCAAGAGCCCTTGCCCCTTGGGGAGATGTTTCTCCTGCTCCCTGTTGCTTTTCAAGAGCGATGCTGCAGCCCAGCCCTTCAGGGGAGGGTAGCTAATCCTGCAAGGCAGCTGCAGCCTGGAGGAGGCGCACGGTGACTCCGAGGAGAGCGTGGAGTGTCCATCACTCGGAGCCTTGGGCGCCTCCCTGTCTCCACAGGACAGAGACCAACCCCGGGGGCCCAGGCGATGGGTCAGCCTCTCACACCAGAGAGAGATGGACGGACCGGAGTAGCATCCAGGAACTTCTCCCGGGAGCAGAACACCTGGGAAGGAGGGGAGCAGAGCTTTGCAGACTCTTTTTGAGTTAATTGTGGATGATATAGAGATGGAAAACCCAGTCACACTGGCTCTGAAATGAGACGCACCCACTTCCTCTCTCCTGCATACTTCACAGACCTAGAACAAAATACTCCAAAAATTTATATGGAACCAAAACAGTCACCAAACGGCTGCAGCAGTCTTGAGAAAGAAGAACAAAGGTGGAGGAATCAGAATATCAGATATCAGGTTATACTGCAAAGCCACCATCATCAAAACAGCCTGGTACTGGCACATGAACAGGGGCATGGATCAATGCAATAGAGCTGAGACCCCAGAAATGGACCCAAGCCATTAAGCTCAATTCATAGCTGACAAAGGAGGCAAGAGCATACAATGGAGTCAAGACAGTCTCTTCAATAAATGGTATAAGGAATATTGAACAGATACATGCAAAAAAAAAAAAATGAAACTAGACCACCAACTTATACCAGACACAAGAATAAACTCAAAATGCATCAAAGACTTAAATGTAAGTTGCGAAACTATAAAAATCCTAGAAGAAATCGTAGGCAGGGAAATCTCAGACATCTCTCGAAGCGATATGTTTACCGACACAGCTCCTAGGGCAGTGATGGCGAACCTTTGAGCTCGGCGTGTCAGCATTTTGAAAAACCCTAATTGAACTCTGGTGCCGTGTCACATATAGAAATTTTTTGATATTTGCAACCATAGTAAGACAAAAACTTATATTTTTGATATTTATTTTATATATTTAAATGCCATTTAATAAAGAAAAATCAACCAAAAAAATGAGTTTGTGTGTCACCTCTGACACGCGTGTCATAGGTTCGCCATCACTGTAGGGCAAAGGAAACGAGGGAGATGGAGAGCTGATTTTAGACAATCACTGGAGAGCGCACATTACAACACAAGTGTCATAACATTTCTGTGCATAAGTAGCGTAGACCCTTGTCACGGGTTATGGGGTCAGCCATTCCCCATAAAACTTGTACCTCCCCCCAGCCCGGCCAGTCTGGCTCAGTGGTTGAGCATCGACTTATGAACCAGGAGGTCACAGTTCGATTCCCGGTCAGGGCACATGCCCAGGTTGCAGGCTCGATCCCCAGTGTGGGGCTTGCAGGAGGCAACCGATCCATGATTCTGTCTCATCATTTGATGTTTCTGTCTCTCTTTCCCTCTCCCTTCCGCTCTGAAATCAATACATTAAAAAAAAAACTTAGCCCTAACCAGTTTGGCTCAGTGGATAGAGCATCAGCCTGCGGACTGAAGGGTCCCAGGTTCGATTCCAGTCAAGGGCATGAACCTTGGTTGCGGGCACATCCACAGTAGGGGGTGTGCAGGAGGCTGCTGATCGATGTTTCTCTTTCATCGATCTTTCGAACTCTCTATCCCTCTCCCTTCCTCTCTGTAAAAAAGTCAATAAAATATATTTAAAGAAAAAAAAAACCTTGTATCTCCATGCAGCACTGAGTTAAGGACCCCTCACCTCCAGGCCCTGTTATGTGTGGACAGGCGGACGAGGACCCGGATGGCTCGGACAGAGGGCACTGAGGTGCCCAGGAGGGGCCCAAGCTGGACACGGAACGCCATTCTCAGCCTTGGGTCCTAACCGTGTGTGTTGGCCTCACGGTGGCCCCCTCTGAGTTAGAGCCGCGGGCCTCGCCCCCGAGTTCCCTGTATCATCGATTCGCACTTCCCGTCACTGGAAAGATCGTTATGGGAATCCGTTTACAAGGCTCTTGCTGAGCTGTTGACTGTAGGAGAGAAAGCAAAGAGCAGCGAGACAGAGCTGTAATGTACGACGCTGAATCCCGTGCTTAACGAGGCCAGTAAAAACGGGAAGGCGCGATTAGCCGCAGACAAATGGCCCTGCCTGCTGTAGAATCGGGAGCGGGCCGCATTTTATTTGATTTCGTTCAAGCAATAGTGGATTGTGTCCATTACCGCCAAGTCCTTCTCACTAATCTCCTCATTGAATTCATCTCGTCGGCTGCAGGGGGTTAGAACATTATTTCGTTTCTTCATGATTATGAGTCGTACAGTTTTAGGTAGAAATTATAAAGAAGAATGAAGCGGAGACTTGAAATCGCCCGTCATCCACCCCTAATTATAATGATAATTCATAACAATAGGTAACATTAGCAGGGGCTTCTGGGTAGGCGCCGTACTCTTATCTAGATCCATTGACTGTTAGCACATGAGTGAAACCTTCCATGGAGTGGGAATAGCTACCAACCACATGCTCATAGGAGGAAACTGAGGCACAGGGAGATCAAATCACTTTGCCCTTTAAATACCTTCAGGAGGGATGGAGTCAGTCTGGCTCTGGAACCTGCATTTTTAGCCGTGAGGTTCTAGAGCAGTGGTTCTCAACCTTCCTAATGCCGCGACCCTTTAATACAGTTCCTCATGTTGTGGTGACCCCCAATTTCATTGTTACAAATGGAACATCATTAAAGCATAGTGATTCATCACAAAAACAATATGTCATGATATATGTGTTTTCCGATGGTCTTAGGCAACCCCTGTGAAAGGGTCGTTCGACCCCCAAAGGGGTCGCGACCCACAGGTTGAGAACCGCTGTTCTGGAGTCATTGATAGAAACTACAGGTAATATGCATTCTCCTACAGGTAACATGCATTCTCCTTGCTCTGAAAATGCCTAGAAACAAAAAATGTATTTCCACATCGAGGATCCTGTCCTATATGCTGGTTTGCAGTAGCTTTATGATGTAACTTTACACACTGTTATTATAAGTACGTTTTAAATATATATATATATATATATATATATATATATATATATATATATATATGATTTCAGA
>NW_005873325.1:0-11569 GCF_000147115.1 Myotis lucifugus
AGCTAATTAGATTTTGGTAATCAGAACTTATTTGCCCAATCATAATTTCAGAAACTTGTTTCTCTGGAAATATGCAGTAAACATTTTCTGGAACCAGCCAAGGGATTAGGATAGATGGTATCTGGTATTCTGGCACAGATGAAATTAAACAGGTTGCTTCACATTGCATTTTGGGTTTGCTAGGGTCATGTTTTGCAAAGTAATCCCCATTCTCCGGTAATGAAAAATGTTCAGTCTTATAATTGACAGATGTCTTGTAATTGAAGATGGTCCACCTAAAATATAATACACTTATTTACATTACCTTCCCGGGGCAAGACATTTCACTTACACCAAGACAGCAATTACCCACCTTCACAAAATGTTGTAGATAAATGGACAACTTCATGAATAGATACACCATTAATATGATACACAGGGAAAGAACGAGACTAGGGATGGGAAGTCAGAGCTTAGATATACAAAATTATTAAAAATCAACAATCTCTTGATAAGGCCTATCTATAGTAAGGTGTGGTGTGTGGCGTTTAGGAGTAGATTCAAATTCCTAGTTGTGCTTTTCAAAAAGGTAACACATGCAGAAATCAGGTAAGCAACTTGCAATACAGGTTACCGAGGTAACACAATTGGGCCAAGCAGCCTCCTATGTGCAAACCCTACTTACCAAGGAAAGCAATTACATGCTAATCTTCACTGTCCATCAACAGTATTTTAAAAATGATATCCTCTGGACTCTACTTCACCTTATTAAGCACTCAGTGAAGTTGCTCATAAAGTCAGGTCATTCAACAAGGACGATCCATCATAGTTAATGGGCACTGCAAAACCCAGCCTGCAATGCTTAACAGACCATCTCATCACCAAGAGCAAGCGTGGGATGCAGCCTTCTGGTGAGGAGGGCTCCGATTCCCTGGTCTGCAGGGGAGTGAGAGGGGAGTGAGAAGGAAGTGATGGGGAGTGAACCGAGGCACCAATCAAGACAGTGGAGCGTGTCTGCACCGAGGGAAGGTGGCACTGAGCACTGAGGACGGGGCAAGCATAACTTTCTGGGGGCTTTTCAAAGCTTCTGAGAAGGAATCGAAGGGCTGTCATAGCTTTAGCTGCCACTCGGCTTACCTCTACCAAGCATGTTCTGAACCACTGTAGTGACATTTTGGGAAAACTTAGTCCCCATACCGTCCTGGCATAAATTTGGAGCTATTAAGGGAAGGCAGGCTCTAAAGCAGCGGTTTTCAACCTGTGGGTCTCGACCCCTTTGGGGGTCGAACGACCCTTTCACAGGGGTCGCCTAAGACCATCGGAAAACACATATAATTACATATTGTTTTTGTGATTCATCACTATGCTTTAATTATGTTCAATTTGTAACAATGAAAATACATCCTGCATATCAGATATTTACATTATGATTCCTAACAGTAGCAAAATTACAGTTATGAAGTAGCAATGAAAATAATTTTATGGTTGGGGGTCACCACAACATGAGGAACTGTATTCAAGGGTCGCGGCATTAGGAAGGTTGAGAACCACTGCTCTAAAGACTTCAAGCAGGTACTCAGAGACTGCGGCTCGGCATCCTCCCTCCCCGAGGCTGCACCCTCATTGCTGTTGGGGCAGCGTCTGTTGGTGCCATCCCCTTTGTCCTCTTGGGGGTTCACACTGGTTCCTGTGTTTATTATTTTCCAAGAATCAGTGTCTGCTGAGTCATGTGGAATGGAGATGCAATTCCAACTTAGAAACCATTTCTGGAGATTTTGTTACATCACATGTCTCATTCAGGATTAAATCCTGCATAGCTCCCCCAGTAAACCTCCCAGAAGAAAAGTGATGTGAGGAAAAAGAACACACGAAGAAGCCAGCAGACAAGCAACAAAGACAAGCAGACGGTACTGCAGCCTCGGCCCTCCCCGCCCGTTTGTTTTACCTCACACCCATATGCTGGCTCTCAGTTCCCATATGGCTTTTCTTTCTCAACATGAGACTGGGGGTGGGGTGGAGGCAGGAATGAGCACAGATCTACTTTGTTTCTACACAAGTTACCACAGACTCTCAGAATCCTAGAACACAGTAGAGAGAGAAGCCAGGAGAGGTGTGGGCCCCTGCCCGGCTGTGGTATGCCCTAGGTCTGCCTCCTCCTTCACCTGAGGGTCCGGTACTTCCGGACATTCTATCACAGCCACAGTCACGGGCTCTCCATGGGCATTTTCTCCTGTGCACGTGCTTTCCTGCCTGAGGTCTAAACCTGAGCAGCAGACTGACACGCTTGAGTTTGCCAACAAGGAAGAAGCCCAGAGAAGCCACCAGGGCCCGCTCCCTACCTAGGCCAGTTGGGGGAACAGTGGGGACCCTGGCCTATCGCTCCTGTTTCATCTGGCTGCTTTTGCTTAGCTTGTTTTCCAAGTTCATCCATGTGATTGCTGGTACCAATACTTTATTCCTTTTTATTTCCAGTAATATTTCATAGTATGAATACACATTTTATTTGTCCATTCATCAGTTGGTGGATATAGGCATTGCTTTTACTTTGGGGTTATTCTGAATAATGCTGCTATGAACAGCTGAAGGCACAATATTTTGCCAGATCCCATTATCATTGAGGCTTTGAACTCCAGGCAGCTGGCTACCTGCTGAAACAATAGTTAGGCCCTGGGCTTCCACCATTACCTAACTGGTCCAGGTAAGGAGCAGGCCACAGTGACTTTTCTGGGCAAAAGTAGATTTACAGTTGTGAGTATGCAAACACAGAGTTTATTCTGGTATTATTATTATTTATTATTATATTATTTATTTCTATTATTTGATGTCTTCATAGTATTATTATTTTATAACCTTACTTATGATTTATCCTTTAGGTAATAATGGCTGGTAATTTAAACAAGGACCAAAGAAAGTGAAAAACCTGCTTTTCCCCACCCTTGCATTATATGGTTCCATTCACATGAATTGTCCAATATAGGCAAATCTATAAGACAAAGTAGATTAATGGTTACTTGGGGCAATGGGCGGCGGTAGTAAGAATCAGAAATGATGACAAATGGGTACAGTATTTCTTTTAGGGATGATGAAAATGTGTAGTGATGGTTACATAACTCCAAATATACTAAAAACCAATGAATTATACACTGTAAATGGTGAAGTGTATGGTACAGAAATTCTATCTCAATATAGCTGTTATAAAAAAAAAGTATGCCTTGTTAATGGATCCTCAAAAGGCAAATTTATATTCTATCAATTAAGGGAGACTGCCCATAGCCTGGGGTAGATGGTGGGAGGTCTCTTACATTTTTGTTCTTTCGGGAAAATTTTTTTAATTTTACTTTTTAGAGCAGTTTTAAGTTCACAGCAAAATTGAACAGAAGGAAGAGACAGTTCCTATATCCCCTTACCCTCATGCTTGCTCAGCCTCCCCCATTATCAACTTCACTCATCAGAGTGGTACAGTGGTTAGAATCGAAGAACCTACACTGACATAATGATGCAAAGTCCATAGTTTACAATAGGGTTCACGCTCAGTGTGTACATTCTATGGGTTTGACAAATGTGGAGCGGCATGTATCCACCATTATACTATCATACACAGTATTTTCACTGCCCTAAAAATCCTCTGTGCTCTGCTATTCATCCTTCTCCTGACTCAACCCCTGGTCCCCACTGATTTTTTAACTCCATAGTTTTGCCTTTTCTAGAATGTTATAGTTGAATTCATACAGTACATAGCCTTTTTAGATTGGCTTCTTCACTTAGCAATATGCATTTAAGGTTCCTCCACGTCTTTACATAGCTCGACAGCTCATTTCTTTTTAGTGCTGAGTAGTAAATATTCCATTGTCTGGATGTACCATAGTTTATTTATCCATTCCTCTACATCTTACAAAGAATTTTAACAACTGAATTTTCTGGTATTCAAGAGTGATTTCTGGTTAATTTTGTCTATAGTTAAACATTTATTATCAAACACTTCAAAGCATATCGCATGTTTGCAAAATATACTATTTTTAGTGGTTCCCATTTCTTACAAACCTAGGTTGCCTAAGAATATGAATCATTCCTATGTCATGCAAATGGGGCTAACAGACATTAGTAACTTGTCACAGTCATGCCACACCATCAAGGGCTCAGTCATAACAAACCCCAAAGCACACGTTCCCTTTTGGGGAGAGTTTTTAAAGAAGCCACTATCTTAGCTTGTCCTCTGCCTTCTTTAGATGGAGAATAAAAAGTTCTTTCAGGGCAGGGATTTATAATTAGCACTGCACATCTTCAAAGAATTTTAAATAAATGGATCCAGGTAAACTAACAGTCACCAAAAGAAATGAATTTGCTAGTATTCTATTCTCGGGGGTTTTTTCTCTTACCCCAACTCAAATGACCATGAGTAGCTCGTTATTTTAACACCAATACTCAGTTTCAGGTATCTCTTCAACAACAACAAAACCAACATGCAGAATTGACATCCTTTCTACCAAATGATCTGATTTTACTTCTCAGTGAAGTTTCTCTTAAAGTTACATTTTAATTTATTCAATTCAGTAGGCATTCATTAAATCCCTTAGAGCTGAATATGGGCATTAAAGTCTAGCTAAGGTGTTTAGAAAGAAGGGAAAAAGGAAGGAAGAAAAAGTACTAACATTTGTAGACACTTGACATATAGCATCTCACGTATTAAAACAACCCTGAAGGTAGTTACTATACTCACTTTAGAGATCAAAAGAATCAAGGCACCAAGAGGACCAGTACCCAGATCCTTTTCTGCATGAGACACATGGGTTAGCAGCTGCCCCCTCCCCACTCCCAGTTGCATGTGATGTCGTTGGCTAAATCACACATAACCTACAAAAAAATAAAAATAAAAATCTGGATCTACTAAATAAAGGTATATTCTATTTCTAAAACATAAAATGTTTTCATAATTTCTATAAATAGTTAACACAACTTATCAGTTACTGAGTCCAACAAAGAACCCCTCCAAAAGCCTTTAAATGAGAAAATTAGGAGCTAAAGTGTCTGTAATGTTAAGGAAGTTCATCTTCATACCATCAGTATAAACATTCTGAAAGTCAGGCTAAAAAAAAAAAAATTAAATCCCAATAAAATGAAGAGGCATGGTGGAGAAGCTTTCTTTTTAAGTTTAATCTGGTTTTGTAAACAAAATGTACACATGCTCTTAAAAATATCTGCCCAAATTGGAGCAAGATGACTCTATGGATTCTGATAAACAGAACTGTTTTTCGGGTCAGGTTCACTGCTGTGGCTACTGGGGCGTATTATTAAGCCAGCACACAAGGTGAGGGCAGTGGTTAAACTAGCTCTAAATGGTATGGCCTGGTCCATTCACAAACATGAATTAAATACTGTGTGTCAGGTACTAGACAACACACCTGAGATAAAAATAAGAATGGGGTTATTCCAGGCTCCTCCCTGATCTCTAGGGGCTCACCTACTTAAACAACAACAACAACAACAAAACACAGCAGATCACTGTCGTACAGTAGGTTTAAGTAGGTGACAGCAACAAACAGGAGGGGTAAGAAAACACAGATGTGAGGCACCTACTGCAGACTCAGAAGATGGGGATGCACGATAGGCAGGTAGGTCATTCTAGAGGAGATGATTCGGTGTAAAGAATATTCAGGAGTGCTGTTGGGTAGGGAATGGGGGTGGGAAGGGGTTTTGAGCAGAATCTCAATGGGCGAGACATGTGGCTCATAGCGCTGGGCTGGAGGTCAAGGATGCATTAGAAGAAAGTACTAAAAATTGTCACCAGCCCCAACCTGATAGTTGACCTCGCCATGGAAACCTCACTGGAGCCTCACTAAGTCAGAACATAACTGGCACTCTTAAAAACTCTCCCCATGAGCCCTGGCCAGGTGGCTCAATTGGTTGAAGTATCATCCCATACACCGAAAGGATGCGGGTTCGATCCCCCATTGGGGTGCCTACGGCAGGCAACCGATTAATGTTTCTCTCTTTCTCCCTCTCTCTCTTTCAAATCAGTAAGCAGGTCCTTGTTTTGTTTTGTTTTTAAAATAAACCCTCCCCCATGAAAAAAAATCAGGAATGATGATCTTCTAAGATATATATCCATCACTTTAAGAAAGTGCCTGTACCAGCCAACAGTCTAACACATCAGCTAGTTTATCTGGTCATCGAGCAGACGTACTCATGCTACCAACACAACAGTGGAACATGCCTCTATATCGATGTTTTGCACATTACGTGTGTAACCCATTAGTAGGTCATGAAATCCATTCTGTGAGTCATGATGAAAATTTTTAAGACAAAAAAATATATATAAAGAGCCAAAAAATATTCAGAAATGGTTCACTGTTTGAAATGATAAATCCTGGGTAAGGCTTCCAACACATTTCAAATGTTTCTACTACATTCAAGGAATGTCAAGTAATTCTAGGGAACGTGAAGGTTTGTGCTGCTTTTATCACCACCTCACTGGAAAACTCAAAGACTTTAGCAAAGATGGTGAGCCTTGGGCTGGAGGAAGGACATGGAGGGCTTCAAAAGGAGAAACCTTTTTTGAGACTAACAGGAGGCTCCTCCAAAGTACCGCCTGCTGTGAGCTGGTGACAGGGGCATTGGAGGAAGCATGAGCTATACATTAAAGCCATTATCATGCAAGGAAACAAAGATGGGACCCAACGAAAGTCAAGAAGAAGTGGATAGAGCATCGGCCTGGGGACTGAAGGGTCCCGGGTTCGATTCCGGTCAAGGGCATGTACCTTGGTTGCAGGCACATCCCCGGGGGGGGGGATGTGCAGGAGGCAGCTGATCAATGTTTCTCTCTCATCATTGATGTTTCTATCTCTCTCCCTCTCCCTTCCTTTCTGAAATCAATAAAAATATTTTTTTTAAAAAAAAGAAGAAGAAGAAATAGTTGAGTTCCACAAAGCACAAAGGCTGCAGCATTTGCACATTTCCTTGAAGAGGGAGAAGTCAGAAAGAAAACTACATTCTTGATATAGGGTTTCACAAAGAATAAATCTTTTAGCCCTAGCTGGTTTTGCTCAGTGGATAAAGCGGCGGCCTGCGGACTGAGTTCCGGGTTCGATTCCAGTCAGGGGCACATGCCCGGGCTTGATCCCCAGTTGGGGGGCGTGCAGGTGGCAACCAATCAATGATTCTCTCTGATCACTGATGTTTCCATCTCTCTTTCCCTCTCCCTTCCTCTCTGAAATCAATAAAAAATATATTTGAGGGGAAAAAACACTTAAAAAAAAAGAATAAATATTTCAGGATGAGGATTACAAAGTAGAAATACCGTCTAGTTCTTTTCTGAGTTTTTGAGGACCTAAAAACATCTCTCACTGATACCTGAAGATGCTTTCAAAAAAGGTAAGTAGGGGCTCAGGGCAAACAGACAGAAGGGAGGAAGGTAGGTGGAGGGCTTTATTCCTTTCCTCCTTTGAGAAGATATGTCTCTCTCTCATAGGAAGTTTATTCACATTCTAGCCAGCTGCAAAACAGGGTTGAGAGCCAAGTTCCTATTGCCAAAGCTCACTCTTCAAACCGGCAGCCTGAGGTCTGATAACCAGTTAAAATGCTCAACACAATCACTGCCTTTTGGTGGGAAACAGAGGCTCCATTGTTTAAAGATACATTTTCAAGTTTAACTCTTCTAGAATTATGAAATTCAAAACAAGAGCTATTAGGTGCAATCAGTATCAGAGTGAAGGGGATTTTTTTGGTGTGTGTTAGTTTGGATTCCTTCTCCTCACCCCCTCCCCCCCCAAAGAATAATTGGGTTACTCTGGTAATGGTCAAAAAAATAAACTGTCAGTAACTATGAGTACTTTACACACTGTAAACTGTTTCAAAGTCATAAAATTCCATGTATGTGATCCATCATATTTCTAAAATATGGTATATCCTTTCAAATGAAAATATCTGATCCAAGACTCTAGGTTTCCTAAAAACCAATGGCAAAAACCACCGACCCAGCAACTGTCATAGAATTATTATTTACAAAAGTGGAAATGAAAAAACATTCTCTATTTGTACCAAAGATATATTCTCTTAGTTGGTATTAAATATGTATTTGTGGAAATTGCATAAATTATGTTCATTTATTCATTCAATAAACACATGCAAAATGCCTGCCATATCAGGGAGGTACTATGGGTATACAAAAATAAATACAACAGCTTGTATATTCAGTGGCTACAATCTTGTGGAAAATATGAAACAGAAACAGATAAGAAAAAAATAAAACACAGTGTAATGAGTGTCCTAAGGTATAAGATCACAGATATGAGAAGTGAAGGCATTTAGATTGGATCAAGGGTAGGAATGGGCTACCCCTAGAGAGAGATGATCTGTGGGAGACACTAACCTACCTGCTGGTTAGACAAACCTTATTCTGAGGGTAATGAGGAGCCAGTGATAGTTTTAGTCATGAGAACAACTAACACCATGACTAGAGATGTCCTTTAGGAAAATTTTTCCCAGTTCATGACAGAAAGAGGAAGAGACAGGGAGAAAAGAACAGTTAAGAAACTAGTCTACTCAGAGGGGAGGTGGGAGAGGACTGAGTGAAAAAGGTGAAGGGAATAAACCATAAAAACAAAACAAAAGAAAACAAAACAAAAAAGCCCAGCCAGCGTGGCTCAGTGATTGAGCGTTGACCTATGAACCAGGAGGTCATGGTTCGATTCCTGGTCAGGACACATGCCCAGGTTTCGGGCTTGATCCCCAGTGTGGGGCATGCAGGAGGCAGGCGATTAATGATTCTCTCTCATCATTGTTGTTTCTATCTCTCCCTCTCCCTTCCTCTCTGAAATCAATAAAAATATATATATATTTTTAAAACCACAAAGAAAACCTCATGACAGAAAACAGTATGGTTATTACTAGAGGGAAATGGGGGTGGGGGAGGCAGAGAGGGTAAAGAGGGGATAAATGGTGGTGGAAAGAGACGTGGGGTAGTGAACACACAATACAATATACGGACAATGTGTTATAGAATTGTACACCTTAAACCTATATGATTTTATTAACCAATGTCACTCTAATAAAGTCAATAAAAAAAAAAAAAGAAAAGAAGCTAATCCACTCATCTGAATTAGAGGTGATTATGGCCAAAATTAAGATGGTGCCCTGGCTGGGTGACTCAATTGGTTGGAGCATCGTCCCGTGCACCAAAAGTTTGCAGGTTTGATTCCTGGTCAGGGCACATACCTAGTTGTGGGTTTGATCTCCAGTCAGGGTGTGTGCAGGAGGCAACCGGATGGGTGGTGATAACGGTAACTAAAGGAGAAAGTGGTATCCAGGTCTCATTGTGCTAGTAGTTCTTGGTTTTACATTAGGAAGACCTCCATCTCACTATGCAATTTAGGGCAAAATGAACCAAGTAGTACTTTCAGTTGAAATGACTCCTTATATTGCTAAGGCAACATCTACAGAATCAAGTAGAAAAACCATTACCATCTTTATAGATGCAGAAAAAAAATCATTTGACAAAATTCAAAGCCATTCATTATAAAACTCTTAGCAATTCGTTTTTTGAAAAAAATCTTCAATGGGTAAAGAAAAATCTTTTCAATAAATACTGCTGGAACAACAAGTATCTACTTATAAAAAAACTTAAGCCCTTAACACCAGAAACCAAATTACATCACAACAGCCCCGAGGCTTCAAAGTGAGAGCTAAAAACATACAACTTTTAAAAGAAAACAAGAGAAAAACGTTAGTGACCCTGGGTTAAGGAAATGCCAATTAAAACCACTATTAAATACCACTACACACTTGGCTGGCTAAAACCGAAAAGACCCACAATACCAAGTGTCAGTGATGATGTAGAGCAAATGCAACTCTTGTAAACTGCTTGGTAAGACTGCACAGTGGTGCCATGATTCTGGAAAATGGTTTGGTGGTTTCTTATAAAGTCAAACACAGACCTACCAGGTGACCCAGCCATTCCATTCCTAAGCACCCAAGACAAGTGAAAGCGGTTGTCCACATAACAACGTGTACACAAATGTTCATGGCATATTTATTTGTAGTCAAAAGTGGAAACAATTAAATGTCCATCAACTAGGTCAGTGGAAGAACAATGGAATACTACTCCACAATAAGAAGAAAGTGACTACTGACATACACAACAGCATGGATGAATCCCAAAATGATTATGCCAAGAGAAAAAAGTCAGAGCCCCCTCAAAAAAAAAAAAAAAAAGACTGCATGATTTCATTTATATAAAACTCTAGAAAATTCAAACTAATCTAGCGACAGAAAGCAGATCAGTGGTTGCCTGGAGCAGGTGGAGCTAGGAGGGACACCAAAGGAAGAATTACAAAGGAGCGTGACAGAATTTAGGGGTGGTTCACGATCTTACTAATGTCATAGGCATGCAAGAACTCATCAAATTATATATTTTAAATATGTGCAGTTTATTGTATGTCTATTATATGTCAATAAAACTGTAAAACAAATTTTTTTTTTAAAGAAGCCATTCCATGAATCCAAATAGAAGTAATTAAGGCCAACATGAGGGGATGGCGACATTAATAGTTTCCAAGGGAGGAAAATGGAAATGGGGCCATTCCCCCATTATTATGCTGGGCTGGTTTTCATTGTTCAATTACAAAAACCTTTAGTTCATAAAGCAAGTTTAGGGGCAAAAGGAAGATAGGAGGTTTTTTTAGTTGAAAAGGCTTTTTATTCCCAAGAATGACTCTTTCTGCAGAAGAGACGTCAGAGCCTTGAAAGAGACCACGCTGTGGAGACCAGAAGGAAAGGCTGTTGCAGAGGATGCTGTGCGTCTGCTCAGGTTCCTGCTCCGGAACTGAAGTGCTCACTCCCCCACTTGCCAGGAGTGTTGGCTGTGGATGGCTCACAGCTGATTTCCTCCCCAGTCCTTGTGGTTGGCTGAAGGGAGCACCTCACCCAAGATTCCGCCCCCTCCCTCGGGCCATTCCAGCTCCAGACTCCCTGTGGGATCCCTGAAAGCTTCCTAAGAGGGGCTGTTCCCAAAGCACTGCCCAATAGACTCCACCTGTTGCCCAGCGAGTGAGACCCGAGACAGCTCCCCAAAGCAGCGCAATAGAGAAAGCTGAAAAAAGGGTTCAAGATTGAAAGGAAAGATTTTTAAGTTGGTCAGAGAAAAGGAAAAGCATCCCAGAAAGCACCATTTTCAACGGAAAAAAGAAACGATCATGATTATATTGACAGACAGTAACAGCAAAGCTCACAAAACTAAGGGTGTGCATACTACATAGTGACAACGTTCAGACACCCCTGGAGTAATAATGAGGACAGGACACTTTGAAGCCATTGGGTCCATAGCTGAGTCCGCTGAGATGTGGAGCAGGAAAAGCAGTGGGGAGAAGCCGGCTTTTAGGAACTTAGCTGGACACAGAAATGACAAAGGGGAAAGGAGGAGAGAGGCATTTGTCCCTCAAGAAGAATCATCCATGAATATTAATGGCAATAAAGAGTTAAACATAAAAGAGCTGAATCCAAATTCTGCTGTCCTTCTTGGGGTTGGGGGGCGGGGGCAGAAGAGGATGTCAAATAGGGAATAGGAAGGGCTCTGTTTGTTTTGTTTCCTGGGGTGGGG
>NW_005873325.1:12504-15434 GCF_000147115.1 Myotis lucifugus
CTCTCTGCCCAGCTGCAGATCTGGATACTCCATAGCCCATGGACATCCACATTTCTGATACTTTCAGGCAACTCAGATTCAACATATTCCAAGCCAATCATCTCTGTCTTCTTCCAGCCTCCACAGATCTGTTTTTCTTCCTTCCCTTATACCTCTAAGAAATCAGACAGAATAATGGTTAAAAATGTGGGCTCGGGAGCCAGTCAGCCTATTGCCACCTATTGCCACGCACAGGCTACTGAATCTGGGACAAATTATTTAACCTCCCTTTGCCCAGTTTCTTTAACCGTAAAATAGGTAAATAACAATACAATAGGATGTTCTAAGAATGAATATGTTAATACGTGCATACACTTAGGAGCCAGCCACATACCAGCAGGTCAATGAAATGTCAATTATTATTACTATTAACTCACTTCACAGGATATAATAAAAGACGGCAGAGCCCATGTATTTCTTACTCATCTTGTATGATCAGTTCTGGTACAGTGCCTTGCACATACTGGATGCTCAATACTTTTTTTTAAAACTGAGAAAAACTTTGGCAGCTTACTGTAAAATTACTGAGACTGTCAATTATTTTGTTGAATGAGCAACCGTACAGACAGAAATAAGTGCTTAGAAAAAAACTGTTCCTCCTGATGCCTTGGCATGCTTCCTTCCACCAGACAATGAGTGATGCATAACTCATTGCGCTCCCCTTTCTGAAAACTTTGAGAAACCACAGAATTAAATTTGAGACTCATTGTAGTGACTAGAGTTAGCCTAGATTTTCTGGTACCTATAATTCCCCCAGTTATTTTGAAGGGCTCCCCCCCCCTTTCTTATTGTAATGCTTTTATTGGAAGCTGTCTAAAATAATTTTTAGATGTATTCATAAAAACAATCTATCTATCTAATGAGTTCTTTTATATGTCAGGCATTGTGCTAAGAACAATAACAAATGGATGGACAATGGAAAGAGTGCATGCTGGGAGATGAAGAAACAGATGGAAGGCAATGTGGGGAGGTTCAGAGGACAGGAAAGAAGACAGGCTCAGAGGAAAAGAAAAGAGCAAGAACAACGTGAACTGATAATGCTCAATGGCAAGTTTCAATGATGCTAATAATGCCTCATTAAGATGTTTGCTGAGGCAGCTAGTGAGTAGCTATGACACTCTGTGAGCAAACCTCTTCTGAAGATCCAGCCCAGTTGAGCCAACCGGCAAAATCACCACGGTCCCATTAGGACTAAAATAACACCTGTCTAGAATTGTGAAGCAATGAGCAAGAAAGAAGAATGCCATCTTACCCATCAAACTATCACCACATCTTCCAAATAATTTGAGATGGCTTGGGATAAAAGGTAATAAAAATGTAACTCACAATTACATACTTTATTTAGACATCTATGTCATTCATTTAATTGCTTAGAAAGTCTACCTATAAGTTATAGTATGTATAGTTATTCTCAAGCTCGTCCTTTCTATTTAAATAAAGAGCTACAATAGGTGTTTTTCTTACAGTGTAAAGGACAGTCTTGAGGACTGCTAGAATTATCTGGTCATTATACCATGGCGAAGGGCCAATGGAGAATCTTTTCAACAAGGCTCCCTTCAGTTTTTTCTTACTGGAGTGCAAATATAGAGAGCTGAAAGAGGGAAAAGGCCTGCAGAATTGATGGAGTGGTTATAAATATACAGATGTCATGTTCCTTATTCGAAGAAGTTCCCCTAAGGCAGTGGTTCTCAACCTTCTGGCCCTTTAAATACAGTTCCTCATGTTGTGACCCAACCATAAAATTATTTTCGTGGCTACTTCATAATGTTGCTACTGTTATGAATCGTAATGTAAATATCTGATATGCAGGATGGTCTTAGGTGACCCCTGTGAAAGGGTTGTTCGACCGCCAAAGGGGTCGCGACCCACAGGTTGAGAACCGCTGCCCTAAGGTCATTATTAACATACATTTACTCTTATTTTACCCAAAATTCTAATACACTGTAATGGAAGCAGTAAGAGTCAAGAAGTGCGAACCAGGAGAGATAACATAATAAGAAAATATTACATAACATTCTTACGAAAAGCAGACAGAAAAGCTCAGAAATCACAACCAGGTGGGGTCATTCAGTCAATGGAATCCAGGCTCACTGGCATCAATATTCCAGGGAATAGCACTCAATTATTTTCAGCAAAATGTAAGATATTCAGAAAAAAAAAGACTAATATGCCACAAAAGAGCTTTCCGCTCAGAGGAGTCAACTCTTTTGCTTTTTTGTTGAACTGGTATGCTGGGAGGAAGGGCTGTAAGTCCTTCTCGATGAAAAAACTGGGCCACATGGAGGATTTTGCAAAGGATGTTCACACACTTGACTGTCAAGGGCCAGAGTTGATGAAATCTAGGTAAAATTCTGAAGTAAAATCCCAGTTATAATTTTAAAGAAAACCACGAGTTTCACCCCTTAAGTATATAGCTTGTTGTGTTAGCTATAGATCAGCACAGACATTCTCAAGATAAGTTCCTAGTCCGGCTGACAGTCAAATCCAATGGGCTTGACTAATTTATTTTAAGCACAAACACCCTATCATCTGGGTCTCCAGTTTAAAAAGAATAATTACTGTGCTCGCTTCGGCAACACATATACTAAAATTGGAATGATACAGAGAAGATTAGCATAACCCCTGCGCAAGGATGACACGCAAATTTGTGAAGCGTTCCATATTAAAAAAAAAAAAAAGAATAATTACTTCATGTTTGGGCATGGTGACAAGAGCTAACAGCCATTCCTTTTTTTTTTTTTTTTAATCCAACCAGAAGGACAAGAGATTATAGTTAATCTCAGCAGATGAAGCAAACAACAAAACTGCAATCAGTAGGTGAAGAGGGTGTTCGAAGGCAAGAAAGCTGAGTGATTCCTTGTGTATTTATCAGGCATTAACTCTGCCTCAAA
>NW_005873325.1:16467-17852 GCF_000147115.1 Myotis lucifugus
ACGGAAAGGAAATAAAAGTGTGGAGCCATTAAGCTACCTTCCCAGGTCATAATGTCAGGCAGTTAACATAATTAGAGTTTCTCTGCGAGCACTCTTGGGAGAAAATGCTATCTCAACACTAAGAACAATTACTCTGCTGAGAAACAACATGTTTTTCACTTCACCGTGCTGTGAATGAAGGGTTCAGCATTCCAGGCAGTATGGGGTGCATTTTCTTCACTCATTTCTAGCTCCCTTTTATGACTTCTTTTTTCCTCCTTTCTTGTAGGTCTTCCATTTAATCTTTGTTCTGTTGTCCTTATGGATTCTTGCAAACTCCCTTAAACCTTTTCTGGGATGAAAAGAGATGACAAATACTCATATTCACAGCTGCCCTCCCGAGGGGCATGCTGCTGCACACGCGTGCGTTCAGGTATTCTCATGGGAACTCCCGGAAGAGGGAGGGCAAGTGTTATTGCTCTACTTTACATGGTCACCCCAAGAGTCGGAGATCAGTCTTGGGACTGGCCCCCTCATACTGATTCCCTGAGAATATACTTCCTCCTGAGTGAAAATTAATTGAAAGCTCAGTTCAGAAGATCTTTTACATTTTAAAAAAGAATTGTATTTTGCTCAGATTAAATTGAGAAGTACATTCACAAATCTATGCCTTTAAGGAATATTTTCACTCATAGTAAAGACAGGACAAGCTGAGAAAAAAACACAATAAATTTCTAAAGGAATTTTCACAAACAGAAGTAGAAAGTGCCAATGTGGTAAAAATTATTGTTTCGCTCTATTTCCATACGTTCACAAATAGCATAATAATTACCATCCTCTAGCTCAGTGGTTCTCAACCTTCCTAATGCCGCAACCCTTTAATACAGTTCCTTGTGTAGTGGTGACCCCCAACCATAAAATTATTTTTGTTGCTACTTCATAACTGTAATTTTGCTACTGTTATGAATCGTAATGTAGATATCTGATATGCACGATGTATTTTCATTGTTATAAATTGAACATAATTAAAGCATAGTGATTAATCACAAAAACAAGATGTAATTATATATGTGTTTTCCGATGGTCTTAGGTGACCCCTGTGAAAGGGTCGTTCGACCCCCAAAGGGGTCGAGACCCACAGGTTGAGAACCGCTGCTCTAGCTGTTCTACTGCCCAAGTCATCAGTTTTATTTTGACAATATAACCTAGAAAGGAAAGAAAAAGAGGAATAGAGAAAGCAATCAAGTACTCTTTTCTACTCCATTTCTCATGAGGATGGGATGGAGGGTGTAAGTGTTTTCAAGCTTCGGGACACAAGAAACCAGGAAGAACACACCTCTGGCTCAGCCAGAACAGGTGACAGGATGAGTACAACCAGACCCCCTTTTAAAGCCTGGCAGATCCAC
>NW_005873325.1:17952-19442 GCF_000147115.1 Myotis lucifugus
AAGCATTTAAATTTAGAAGCAGAGAAGGCACCGAGCCAGGCTTAGGCATCCAAACACTTGTTAAAAGACAGGCTTTCCCTGAGGCCCTGCAGCTTCACCCCTCATCTCCTGTGCATCGCAGCCGCTCCGGTTCCTTTAAGAAGTCGTCTTCTCAGGCCACTCGGCCAGCTTTCGGTCCTCCTGGTGCACTTGTCTCAATAGGAAGCATTTAGTCCACATGTGTGCTCATGTGCAGAACACTCAACTTACTTTTTGGCTGACCTGGTAACCCCGGGCTGCCTGCTGCTGTGTGGAAGGTCATTGCATATCCCAGGCTCACGGTGCTAGGGGTGCTTCCAGAACCAGTGTGCTGTTTCCACACACTGTAAACGGGGGCTTAACACCGGGCAAAGCAAAGGCTGCTGACGTGGGTGAAGAGCATATAGAAAAAGAAAGCGCTGTGGCTTTCCATGTAGAGTGCAGTCATTTTATTAGTTATTAGTGAGGGAGAACGGTTTTAGGCGAGCTCCCGGGTGTTAATGGCACACACTACACATCTCATTAAGAAGCTTTAAAAAGCTGTTTATTGTTCTCATGCTAAAGGTCCCTATACACAGAGTAATCAAAATGTCAGGACTTTCCTGTCTTAATCCTAAGGGAGATCAGTATTTGAAGAGCATATCCAACTGTCCAAATTCAGCATCCCCGCTTTAATTAATCGACCATATGGGGCCCTGATGTCACCGACAAGTTTGATTTACACTATGTAATTCATAAAATAATGATAAATTTATTTTGAAGTGTGATAATACTAAATTTTCCACACTAAAGAGAAGTTCTTGATGGTTTCTGGATTCCTTTAAGTTCTGTGATAGAGTATATACAATTTATATGTAACAACTGAGAAACTGTCACCAAGATGAAAGGACTATTAAAGATCCTCCTCCTTTCTTTGTTCTATATGATCCTGGACTTTGGGACGTTATCATCAACGTCACAGCTTTTCCCACTTGTATAAGAATTAACTCTTTAGCCTGATGGTGAGTGATTAACTTTCTGACCAAGTAATCACTAACCATCAATGAGTACCATCCACTAAAGCCGATACGAGACTTCATGAGCCAGATCCAAGCACATTCTCACTCTCTCCTGGTTTCTTTTCCTTCTCCGCCTCCACTTTGGCTCCCTGGCTCCTAGAACGTTGCTTGGCAAGAGCAGGCACTTAATTCAGAACTGACGGACTGGTTATAAGCACCACATCCCTTCATTTGCATGAAGATCCTTTTCCACTTGAAAGAGCCCAGAGAAGGTAGAAAGATTTAAGATTAGTTAACTTGGATTTGAAATCTTAGGCAAGTTATAGCCACTTAACTTTAGTGACATCATCTGTATGTGGGAATAATTATGGTTAACTGTCTGTTTCAGCTTGGCTAGGCCATGGTACCCAAATACTTGGTCAAACATTATTCTGGATGTTTTTGTAAGGTATTCCTTGGATGAGATTAACATTT
>NW_005873325.1:20130-21565 GCF_000147115.1 Myotis lucifugus
AGTGAGGATCTTTCAGCCCAATTCAAACTGGCTGTAAACAACAGGAAATGAATCAAGGTATATACTAGTACCTAAAAATAGAGAAGAAGAAACTAGTTCACCTGAAGCACAGCAGCTGAATAATGGTGCTGATGACCCTGGCTCCTCCTGCCTCTACATTCTACTATCCTGAGTGTGGTTCCCCTTGTGGTTCCAGGAGCTTCCTCTTCTTCAGCAGCTACAGGTGCCATATGAGACCAGACAAAGCACACAGGCCATAAAGGATCTTTTCTTCTAGTGTCTAAAAAAACGGTCCTTTCCCCATCTCCCTGGCCAACACTGGGCCACAGGTCCAACCTTGAACCAGTCTCTGACAACTGGAAAGGAACCATCCTAACTGAACAAAACAGGGCCTCTTCCAACAGAGAAAGGAAAATGCAGACTGAGGAGACAGTCTGCTGCAAAAGGAACAAATAAGTTGAAGAAACCATCATGGTTATTGTACTACCTACTCTTCAGGACCTGGCCCAGGGCCCATTCTTCGTGTATACTGGCTGCCCAAGCCCATGTGAGTTCATTTCCCCACGCAGAGAGCCCTTTCTATCCGCACCTCATTTGGCACTCACTGCACACTGTGACACAGTTTCTCTTTTTAAAATATCTTTTAATAAAATTATGCCAGTTATACATGTTCATGGGAAAAACTTCAGAAATATACAAATAAAAATCACTCCTAGTTTCAGCATGAGAGGTAACCATTATTAATAGTTCAGAATATCTTCCACCCTTTTCTCCTTTTTTCTACTTATGTGTGTTTACACATGAGAGAAATGTCTCCTTTTTGGTATACATTTTCCTGGCTTTTCAAATTAAAATTTAAACTCCCATACAGTTAGGGGATCTCAAAAGACACTTGCTAGTTCGATCACACACAAAATGTTCAGTTAAGCTGTTCATTTTCTTTGGGGGATTAAGAAGGAAAATTTAATAAAACAGCATTCCAAAACATGTATACTAACTTTTCAGATGCTTTTTTTTTTAAACCAAGACTTATAAGAAAGCTTATTAAATTCTCTGGCAGTAAGATATACTGTTTTCTGTGAGTTAATGTTGTGTTTAGACCAGAAAGTATTGTGTAATTTCCCTGATGTTTAGCAATTTCTTTTATATTAGTAATTAAGCTATTTTTTCCATTTAAAGATATGGCATGAATTAGGTAGAATAAATATAATTTTAGGAAGCATGATTCTCAGATAATTCACTTCAAAAGAGAAAAGTGCACTGACACTTCTGTGTAAAGCAGTGTTTGTATACACTTAAATCACGTTTTTCAAAACATTGGAATTAGTGGCTATCTTAAGGAAATATAGCATAAATCTTATAAAAATAAATAATCTCATGTATCTGCTTTTTGGCCTCTGATTTTGCTGACAGGGTTTTCTTGATTTAAGGCACA
>NW_005873325.1:21665-28658 GCF_000147115.1 Myotis lucifugus
CAAGGAACTTAGGTTAAAATAGTTACTGGAAAACTTGTGGTGAGGTGGTAAGTTCAAAATGCCAGAGGATGTTGTAGGGCCTCTTCAGGAAATGCATGAAAATAAGTAGCACAATCTGAAAGTTTGGGAGGAAAGGGACATGGAATGTCTACTACGGTGAGCCCTCAAATTCCCTTTTACCTTCATTAATTAACTTATTGCAATTACTATCTTCAAGATGTCCAGGAGTCTGTCAGCCTACAGATATTTATTGAGCGCATGGAGGGGTCTGTGCTCGGATCTTGGAAGAATCACAGATTATAGAGCACAAAAGGGCAACTTAAGCTTGAAATAATAATGCATAGGAATAAACAAAAATATAAGAAAAATTTTTTGCTCAAAATTAAAGCCATTTTAATCCATTTTAAAGATGTAGAAAACAAGGCCTAGAGTGGTTACCCATTCATGATGAATTTTTGAGTCAACCCAGACACCGTGCAAATGTGAATCATCTACCAAAAACTTTAACAAAAACAAAAACTACCAACATTACCTCATTATTGATGAAGAAACACATTGCAAAAATTATGAGATTTCCACTACAAGACTGGGTTCTTTTTCACTTAAAAAAAAAAAATAATGGGGGGCCTGGCTGGGTGGCTCAGTTGGTTGGAGCATCTTCCCATGCACTGAAGGATCACAGGTTCAATTCCCAGTTAGGGTGGGTTCAATCCCCAGTCAGTAAACAAATCCTGGGGTGAAGATAAAATAAAAATGATGGGGGGAGGTGGAGACACACTGGCTATATAAATGCATTGGATTAAGTTGTTTGATGCATGTGACCATAAACAAAAATAGTCATATAAGGAGAAACAAATTAGACATTTGTGCTAAACTCTGGCTATATTTATCTTCAGATATAAAAATAGCTTTGTAATATCACTCGAAATTGCTTGTCTAGTGCCATATGTGGCTTTCAGTGACACTCCTGACACTTGAATTTTCTCTTCTTATCCCAATGGCTATGATTATCTTCTCCATTAATACAATCACAAACAATACAGTCACTCCCAACAAAAGCGAGGTACCTTGATTTCTTTCTTCAGAGACACTAGAAAGTTAATATAACTTATTTCCTCAAATTAATCTGGTTCCTCCAGCACTGCCTGCATTCACAACTAAAACGAGAGAAGGGTGACACCTAACATTTATAGAGCTCTGCTGAATAGAGGGGCCAATCGCCTCACAATTTGCATTTTGGGTGTTTTAAAGTTTCTGTGCTTTATCATCTTAACTTTGAACAGAGCTTTCCTTCCTCATGCACTTTAGATATATAAAATTTTCACTCTCAGAAAGAAAAAAATGATTTGAACAAAAAAGAGGTGGTCTCAGGGCTCCCTTTGAATGTTAGAATTTTCTGTTATTTCTCCTTGGAAATACAACAAAGTGAAAATTCAGTCATTCTTATGGAAGTTCATTATTAAACCGATCTCTTTTGTTTTCTCTGAGAAGGCTTTTCAATGCTATTGGAAATGAAGAAAATAGAGTCTCCCCTGTCACATGGTGCCAAAATTATTGGAAATTCAGAATACTGTTATAATGCATAGCATTACTCATCAAAATCTACTGTGTTTTTTTTAAAACTAACATATTCCTGTAGTTTTTAACTTTAGCTACATATCAGAACCCTGGAACAGAGCCCAGATACTGTTATTTATAGAAATCTCCCCAGGTGGTTCTCAGGTGCAGTAGGAATGAGAAGCTTGGAAGTATTATCATAAAGATTAGAGTGTTTTATTTTTAAATTTTATTTAACAAGAACTCAAGAGCACTAACAAATAATCTAATTCCTTTAATTCTCAAACAACCTTATAAGGTAAATTCTAGTTTCAGTCACATTTGACAGGCGAGGAAATTGAAGCACATAGTCAATTCCCCAAAGGTCCAGAGACGATGAATGGGGAGAACCAGGACTGGCTTCTAGGCAATCCAGCTCCAAACCCCAGGCTCTGGTAACAGTTGAGTTGGCCTGATTCTCCCAGAGATAATTCATCTACAGTAAAATGCACACTGCAGATATATCTTCCTAATTGGAGCAATTTTAACAATGAAGATTTTTAATGGATGAAATATTAGCCATTTTTCTTCTTCTAATGTAACTTAAAACTCATCAAAATTAAGATGCTATACATCTCATTTATTTTTCCAAATGACCCTGGTATAAAAATGTAAAGGCCTAGCATTCAACTGCCTAGATGAGAGCCTAAGTCGTGATGTCAGCACCGGATTCACCTTGGATATGAATGCCGGTGTGCTACATATCTAAGGCAGACTATCTTTGATCCTAGGCTAGAGAAGGCAGGCCACTCATTCTAAAAAAGAGCGTCTGCTGCTAAATCAAGATCCAGGCAACACATCACACCTACTTTAAAGCATCTGTCCTTCTGAGCATTATGGACACATAATGACGGATAACATCAAGTGCAGTGACAGTCACCCTCCTGTACCATGCTAAAATGACACCACTTAGGAACTATAAATAGCCTTCCAACAGATGGCATGGCTTGGCTCAAGTTGTGAACTCATTTTTTAAACAAAAGTTTTAAAATAGTTCATTCTTATTCCAGTCATTCACTTGGCAAATATTTATCATCTCATCACTGTATGCCAACCACTGGGAAGACAGTGCCTAGAGGTGAGAAGTCTCTTAGATACATTCACACATTGTATAAGGTTCACATCCTCAAACAAGTTGGTTCTCAAGGACCAAGCCACAGAGCAACCAAGAAGATGTTCCCTCTGGGAGTTCCCTGAAGGGCTCCCTCCTGGATCCTCAGTAAGAGGTCACACAGGCCAAAAGGATAAAGTCAAGAAGTCCCCACTCTTCATTAAAGGTATAAGTTTACTCAGTCCTGTACTCTTGTTATCAGAATGACTGCACATATTCAGTTTTAAAGCCATACAATAAACCGGCTACTACTGGCATTTTTAAAATCCTGGTACTTCTTAGAAAAAAAAATTCTGCTTGTGTAATGCCTAAATTAGAGGATTTATTAAAATATGGAATCAGAGAACACAGCATAACCATGAACAGTTAATAGAGAATTTGGGATCTGCTTAACTCTTGGTCAAAGGTTGGGGTGGGGGAGTGCCTTTTAGAAACCCAATTCATTTGTAACTCAGACCAAAAGAAGAAAGACACCCACTTTCTCTCAGGTGTAATCAGAATAATGTAATAAATCGAAGAACCTCAGAAGTAAAATTACACGGCAATAAAAAGGTTTGGTAGAGCTCATACCTTTTTTTTCACATATCAAATTTTATAAATGTCTTATGTAGTTCGAGTATTCAAGTTACCAATTAATTAAGTTCCTTAAGAGCCATGTAGTCTTTTCTCAAGTGACTTCCTCCTGAAGTTAACAAATTTTGACAATCTTGTATACTTATATAAAACTAAGAAACTCAAAGGAGACTGTTATTATAGTGTCTTACTTAGTCTAATGAGGGAGAAAATTATCTTGATTATATTATGCAATGAAGAAATTTTAAATGGGCATTTGGAGGTAGATAATTTTGATTAGAGAGACAGAATGAGGCCATTAAATATCACCTTTATTATGTACTTAAGTAGCTATAACCTCAAAATTTTATTTCCTTAGTATAAAATCATGTGAAATTTCTTTAATAAGACTGGTTAAAAATACTGAGAGAGCCCTAGCCGGTTTGGCTCAGTGATTAGAGCATCGGCCCTCACACTGAAGGGTCGCTGGTTTGATTCTGGTCAAGGGCATGTACCTTGGTTTCAGGCTCCATCCCAGGCCCTTGTCCAGGGCGCATGCGGGAGGCAACCAATTGCTATTTCTTTCTCCCTGTCACTCCCCCTCCTTTCACTCTCTAAAAAAATCAATGATGCCCAGCTATGGCTTGGTGGTTGATTGTCGTCCACCTATAAACGAGGTCACAGTTCGATTCTCAGTTGGGGCACGGGCTCCATCCCCAGTGTGGGGCGTGTGGGAAAACAGCCAATCAATGATTCTCTCTCATCATTTATATTTTTATCTCTCTCTTCCTCTCCCTTCCTCTCTAAAATCAATAAAAATATCTATATATATAAAACCCTAATATGCAAATAGACCAAACAGCGGAACAACTGAACAACCAAACAACCAGTCGCTATGACGTGCGCTGACCACTAGGGGGCGCATGCGGAACATGGTGGGCATCGTCAGCAGGCGGCAGGGCGCCGAACATGGTGCGTGTAGGCCGCGGCAGAATGGTGGAGCAGGTGAGCAGAGGCACCAGACCAAGGCGCCCGGGGTGCCGGTCACTGTCATCAGGGCGAGCCTCTGGTGATTACTAAAAATTATTTGCTCCCGTGCACCAAGGTCCCACCCGGCGCTCACACCTGCTGCCAGTGCCGGAGCCACCGCTTGCACCCACAGCCAGTCCCGATCACTCAGGGCCGTCAGTGGGTGTGAGTGGTGGCTGCTGTCCCCGATCACCCCTGAGGGCTTCTCCATCTCCCCCTGCTCCTGAGGAGCAATCAGAGCAGCAGCCGCTGCTGGTACCTGCTGCTGGCACCAGCCCCAATCACTCCGCGCCCGGCAGCGGGTGCGAGCGGGCCGGCACCATCAGCACGTGGGTGCGGCAGTGGCAGGAGCAGGGCTGCCGGCAGACAGGGGACCAGGGGCCATAGCAGAAGGGGCCAGGCAAGGGCGTGGAGGGTGGGCCGAGACCCGCCCCCGTGCCCACCTCAGCCTCATGGCCCACAGTTCCTTTCAAGGTGCACGAATTTGTGCACTGGGCCCCTAGTATTTTTAATAAAATAAAAAATAAATGAAAAAAATATCCTCGGGTGAAGATTAACAAAAATAAAAAAATTTAAAAAAATACTGAGAGAACTATTTCCTTATCATCTTCACTCCTTAAATTAAAAAATACCATACTTAGCTACAAAAGTATGAAAAAATATTTAGAAGCCTTTGTAAAATGATGTTGTCAGTATGGAAGGATATATATACACAGTAACATGGATAAGGGAAAAAAATACATGTAGGCACAGATAAAAAACTGGGAGAGTATTACAAAATATTAAGAGTTTACCTGTAAATGACAGGATTAGCATTTGATTAGCATTTTGATTTCTGGATTGGCCAATATATAATTTCAGACTTGGGTGGGTGAGCTTTCAAAGGAAAGGTGACAAAGTTCTTTTCCTGTGGGCCACTAGTGAGTCCTCAGGAAGGGTAGCGGCAAACACAGAGCAGATGTCTCCGAGCGTATGCCATCAAATGCTCTGCACTCTCCAGTTATCCTGTGGGTTGGCCTCCATCTGCTTTCTAAATAGGAACTCACTGGAGTTTAGTCCCACAGCCCAGAGCAAAGGAAATCTCCAGGATGTAAAGGGGGAGTAGATACAGACAGAACAGAATACAGAGGAAGTTCTTGATTATCACGTACGTCTTCAGGGAAGTATGGAACAAACGGCCAGTCTAGGGTATATGCCCCCTTTTAGTAACCAAATAGGCCTGGTCCTATGGTTGACTACAAGTTCGTTCATTCATTCATTCATCAGCATTGGACTGAGTCCCTATTCTGTACCAGGGTCTGTACTACTGGGGGTGAGTATAAAAAAAGAAATGACAGCCCTAGCTGGTTTCTCCGTGAATAGAGCATCGGCCTGCAGGACTGAAGGATCCCGGGTTCGATTTGGTCAAGGGCATATGCCAGGGTGGTGGGCTTGATCCCCAGTAGAGGGCGTGCAGGAGGCAGCCAATCAATGATTCTCATCATTGATGTTTCTATCTCTCTATCCCTCTCCCTTCCTCTCTGAAATCAATAAAAACATTAAAAAAATAATTAAAAAAAGAAAGAAAAGAAATGACATGTTTCTTCCTTCAAAGAGCTAACAGTTCATTGGGAAAGACAGATACCTACCATGCACTGTATGCCCAGAATGTTACAGAAGCACAGAGCAGGGTCACTTCAGGGTCACTTGATCTAAATTGTGGCAACTGCAAACAGCTGGGCAATGCTGGAATGGGATGGATAACTTAAGGCATGGTGGGAGTGGATGCTGGAAAAGTAGTCTGGGGTAGGATCCTGGAGGCATAGTCTCTGTTGATAAGGAACTAAGAATTAAGATGTCTCATAATAACCAGTGGCTCAACCGGAACGCTTACTCACTTCTGAGTGGCAATGTAAATTGGTAGCACCCCTTTGGAAAACAAATTGGTATTATCATGTGAAGTTGAACATTGATCTAGCAATTCCACTCCCGGGAATGTCCTGGAGAAACTTATGTACATGGGCATGAAGAGGCACACAAGAATGTTTAGCAGCACTGTTCAAAGAACAAAAGGCTGGGAAAAACCCAATATCCATCAACGGGGCAATGAATTGATTGGTTTTGCACATTTATCCAACAGACCATAAATCAGCTGTTAAAATGAATGAACTACACATACATACAAAAATGTGGAACGATGATACTGTTTTTATAGGGCAAAACAAAAGGAAAACTAAACAATATATTTAGTACTCATGGATATACTCATAGGGGATAAACACTTTTTTTCCCTAATAAAAGACAAGAGAATTAACAAAAAGTTTAAGTGGTCCCTTCACAAGATAGGGAGGTGGGTGAGATAGGACAAGGCACTAGAAGATGAAACAAAATTGGTAATGCTCAGTGCTTAGATGGTGGACTCACAGGTCATTATGCTCCATAATTTACAAACATGTTAGCATGCAAAGAGTAAACATTAGATAATATAAATTAAAAGCAACATTGAACCAAGATGAGGGATATTTTTGGTCACATTTCACTTTTCCCCTGACGATATAAAATAGCAACTGTACCTCTTCTCAGGACTTTCTGTTCATAGCATACATCACTCCCAAAGGCATACATGTACATATACACACACAACACACACATTCATTGTTGAAGTCTCTCCCACCAGAATGTAACTCCGTAACTGTGGAGTCTTTGACATTCTTGTCCATCACAGT
>NW_005873326.1:0-25793 GCF_000147115.1 Myotis lucifugus
TATTACCAAATCCAGAACTCTATAACCACAATTCCTAATGTTGGAACGAACTTTCTTCAGAAAAACACCAAGTAAATTTAGCCGGAATTGTAAACATTAACAGTTTTCTGGTCATTTCACAGCTCTCTACCTTCTAATCTCGGGTGTTAGAACCCGGCAATAACGATAGTATGGCTCTATTTTACTGGTCTTCAAGTGTTTCTTACACATATCTAATCATTTCGCTGGACTATTATTGTGTATTAAAAGTTTTACCAAAATTAGTTTTCCTACACGTATATACATAGTCTTCAGGATTTAAATTGTTTCATTCCTAAAACGCCAGAGAAATCTGACTCAACTGTAAAGAGAAACAGTATTCTCTTCATTTAAAAGCTTTTTACACAAAACCTGAGCTGACTAAATAGTAACTTATATTATTAGAAAGAACTTTCTTCGGAAAAAAGCCAAGAAAATTAGCCGGAATTGTAAACATTATCAGTATTCTCGTCAAATCACAG
This sequence comes from Myotis lucifugus, assembly GCF_000147115.1. NCBI lineage: Eukaryota > Metazoa > Chordata > Mammalia > Chiroptera > Vespertilionidae > Myotis > Myotis lucifugus. The sequence continues at coordinate 501 of NW_005873326.1, forward strand.
CTTTCTACCTCTAATCTCGGTAATTGAACATGGTCATAAAGATGGTATGGGTCTATTTACTTATATTTCAAGTGTTTCCTACAGGTTCCTAATCATTTCCAAGTACAAACATTGTGTATTTTAAGAGTTGTTACAAAATGAGACAGTTTTCTTAGAAATATATACTTGAATCTTCAAGGTTTAAACTGTTTCATTCAAAAAACTCCCGCCAATTCAGCCTCAATTGTAAATATGAACAGTATGCTCTTCATTTTAAAGCTTTATTTACAAATACTGAGCTCTATAAACTGCAATTCTTAATGTTTGAAAGAACTTTCTTCAGAAAAACACCAAGTAAATTAGCCGGAATTGTAAACATTAACAGTATTCTGGTCATTTCACAGCTTTCTACCTCTAATCTCGGTGATTGAACACGGCAATAACGATAGTATGGCTCTAGTTACTAGTACTTCAAGTGTTTCTTACACATTTCTAATCATTTCGCTGGACTATTACTGTGTATTTAAAAGTTTCACCCAAATTAGACAGTTTTCTTACAGGTATATACATGACTCATCAGGATTTAAACTGCTTCTTTCCTAAAACTCCAGACAATTCTGATTCAACAGTAAAGAGAAACAGTATTCTCTTCATTTAAAAGATTTTAACACAAAACCTGAGCTCTCTAAATAGTAACTTTTAATGTTTGAAAGAACTTTCTTTTGAAAAAATCCATGAAAATTATCCGGAATTTTAAACATTATCAGTATTCTCATCAAATCACAGCTTTCTACCTCTAATCTCCGTAATTGAACACGGCCATAAAGATGGTATGGGTCTATTTACTTATAATTTAAGTGTTTCCTACAGGTTCCTAATCATTTCCATGAAACTGTCATTGTGTATTTTAAGAATTATACCAAAATGCAGAAATTTTCTTAGAAATATATACTTGAATCATCACGGTTTAAACTGTTTCATTCAAAAAAACTCATGCCTCTTCAGCCTCAATTGTAAATAGGAACAGTATTCTCTTCATTTTAAAGCTTTATTTACAAACACTGAGCTCTATAAACTGAAATTCTTAATGTTTGAAAGAACATTCTTCAGAAAAACGCCAAGTAAATTAGCCGGAATTGTAAACATTAACAGTATTCTGGTCATTTCACAGCTCTCTACCTCTAATCGCGGTGATTGAACACAGCAATAACGATAGTATGGCTCCATTTACTACTACTTCAAGTGTTTCTTACACATATCTAATCATTTCGCTGGACTATTATTGTGTATTAAAAGTTTTACCAAAATTAGTTTTCCTACACGTATATACATAATCTTCAGGATTTAAACTGTTTCATTCTTAAAACGCCAGAGAAATCTGACTCAACTGTAAAGAGAAACAGTATTCTCTTCATTTAAAAGCTTTTTACACAAAACCTGAGCTGACTAAATAGTAACTTATATTATTAGAAAGAACTTTCTTCGGAAAAAAGCCAAGAAAATTAGCCGGAATTGTAAACATTATCAGTATTCTCGTCAAATCACAGCTTTCTACCTCTAATCTCGGTAATTGAACATGGTCATAAAGATGGTATGGGTCTATTTACTTATATTTCAAGTGTTTCCTACAGGTTCCTAATCATTTCCAAGTACAAACATTGTGTATTTTAAGAGTTGTTACAAAATGAGTCAGTTTTCTTAGAAATATATACATGAATCTTCAGGGATTAAACTGTTTCATTCAAAGAACTCCCGCCAATTCAGCCTCAATTGTAAATATGAACAGTATGCTCTTCATTTTAAAGCTTAATTTACAAATACTGAGCTCTATAAACTGCAATTCTTAATGTTTGAAAGAATTCCTTCAGAAAAACGCCAAGTAAATTAGCCGGAATTGTAAACATTAACAGTATTCTGGTCATTTCACAGCTTTCTACCTCTAATCTCGGTAATTGAACATGGTCATAAAGATGGTATGGGTCTATTTACTTATATTTCAAGTGTTTCCTACAGGTTCCTAATCATTTCCAAGTACAAACATTGTGTATTTTAAGAGTTGTTAATAAATGAGACAGTTTTCTTAGAAATATATACATGAATCTTCAAGGTTTAAACTGTTTCATTCAAAAAACTCCCGCCAGTTCAGCCTCAATTGTATATATGAACAGTATGCTCTTCATTTTAAAGCTTTATTTACAAATACTGAGCTCTATAAACTGCAATTCTTAATGTTTGAAAGAACTTTCTTCAGAAAAACACCAAGTAAATTAGCCGGAATTGTAAACATTAACAGTATTCTGGTCATTTCACAGCTCTCTACCTCTAATCTCGGTGATTGAACACGGCAATAACGATAGTATGGCTCTATTTACTAGTACTTCAAGTGTTTCTACACATATCTAATCATTTCGCTGGACTATTATTGTGTATTAAAAGTATTACCAAAATTAGTTTTCCTACACGTATATACATAATCTTCAGGATTTAAACTGTTTCATTCCTAAAACGCCAGAGAAATCTGACTCAACTGTAAAGAGAAACAGTATTCTCTTCATTTAAAAGCTTTTTACACAAAACCTGAGCTGACTAAATAGTAACATATTATTAGAAAGAACTTTCTTCGGAAAAAAGCCAAGAAAATTAGCCGGAATTGTAAACATTATCAGTATTCTCGTCAAATCACAGCTTTCTACCTCTAATCTCGGTAATTGAACTCCGCCATAAAGATGGTATGGGTCTATTTACTTATATTTCAAGTTTTTCCTACAGGTTCCTAATCATTTCCAACTACAAACATTGTGTATTTTAAGAGTTGTTACAAAATGAGACAGTTTTCTTAGAAATATATACATGAATCATCAGGGATTAAACTGTTTCATTCAAAAAAATCCCGACAATTCAGCCTCAATTGTAAATATGAACAGTATGCTCTTCATTTTAAGCTTTATTTACAAATACTGAGCTCTATAAACTGCAATTCTTAATGTTTGAAAGAACTTTCTTCAGAAAAACACCAAGTAAATTAGCCGGAATTGTAAACATTAACAGTATTCTGGTCATTTCACAGCTCTCTACCTCTACTCTCGGTGATTGAACACGGCAATAACGATAGTATGGCTCTATTTACTAGTACTTCAAGTGTTTCTACACATAGCTAATCATTTCGCTGGACTATTATTGTGTATTAAAGTATTACCAAAATTAGTTTTCCTACACGTATATACATAATCTTCAGGTTTAAACTGTTTCATTCCTAAAACGCCAGAGAAATCTGACTCAACTGTAAAGAGAAACAGTATTCTCTTCATTTAAAAGCTTTTTACACAAAACCTGAGCTGACTAAATAGTAACTTATATTATTAGAAAGAACTTTCTTCGGAAAAAAGCCAAGAAAATTAGCTGGAATTGTAAACATTATCAGTATTCTCGTCAAATCACAGCTTTCTACCTCTAATCTCGGTAATTGAACATGGTCATAAAGATGGTATGGGTCTATTTACTTATATTTCAAGTGTTTCCTACAGGTTCCTAATCATTTCCAAGTACAAACATTGTGTATTTTAAGAGTTGTTACAAAATGAGTCAGTTTTCTTAGAAATATATACATGAATCTTCAGGGATTAAACTGTTTCATTCAAAGAACTCCCGCCAATTCAGCCTCAATTGTAAATATGAACAGTATGCTCTTCATTTTAAAGCTTTATTTACAAATACTGAGCTCTATAAACTGCAATTCTTAATGTTTGAAAGAACTTTCTTCAGAAAAACACCAAGTAAATTAGCCGGAATTGTAAACATTAACAGTATTCTGGTCATTTCACAGCTCTCTACCTCTAATCTCGGTGATTGAACACGGCAATAACGATAGTATGGCTCTATTTACTAGTACTTCAAGTGTTTCTACACATAGCTAATCATTTCGCTGGACTATTATTGTGTATTAAAGTATTACCAAAATTAGTTTTCCTACACGTATATACATAATCTTCAGGATTTAAACTGTTTCATTCCTAAAACGCCAGAGAAATCTGACTCAACTGTAAAGAGAAACAGTATTCTCTTCATTTAAAAGCTTTTTACACAAAACCTGATCTGACTAAATAGTAACTTATATTATTAGAAAGAACTTTCTTCGGAAAAAAGCCAAGAAAATTAGCCGGAATTGTAAACATTATCAGTATTCTCGTCAAATCACAGCTTTCTACCTCTAATCTCGGTAATTGAACATGGTCATAAAGATGGTATGGGTCTATTTACTTATATTTCAAGTGTTTCCTACAGGTTCCTAATCATTTCCAAGTACAAACATTGTGTATTTTAAGAGTTGTTACAAAATGAGACAGTTTTCTTAGAAATATATACTTGAATCTTCAAGGTTTAAACTGTTTCATTCAAAAAACTCCCGCCAATTCAGCCTCAATTGTAAATATGAACAGTATGCTCTTCATTTTAAAGCTTTATTTACAAATACTGAGCTCTATAAACTGCAATTCTTAATGTTTGAAAGAACTTTCTTCAGAAAAACACCAAGTAAATTAGCCGGAATTGTAAACATTAACAGTATTCTGGTCATTTCACAGCTTTCTACCTCTAATCGCGGTGATTGAACACGGCAATAACGATAGTATGGCTCTATTTACTAGTACTTCAAGTGTTTCTTACACATATCTAATCATTTCGCTGGACTATTATTGTGTATTAAAAGTTTTACCAAAATTAGTTTTCCTACACGTATATACATAATCTTCAGGATTTAAACTGTTTCATTCCTAAAACGCCAGAGAAATCTGACTCAACTGTAAAGAGAAACAGTATTCTCTTCATTTAAAAGCTTTTTACACAAAACCTGAGCTGACTAAATAGTAACTTATATTATTAGAAAGAACTTTCTTCGGAAAAAAGCCAAGAAAATTAGCCGGAATTGTAAACATTAACAGTATTCCAGTCATTTCACAGCTTTCTACCTCTAATCGCGGTGATTGAACACGGCAATAACGATAGTATGGCTCTAGTTACTAGTACTTCAAGTGTTTCTTACACAGTTCTAATCATTTCGCTGGACTATTACTGTGTATTTAAAAGTTTCACCCAAATTAGACAGTTTTCTTACAGGTATATACATGACTCATCAGGATTTAAACTGCTTCTTTCCTAAAACTCCAGACAATTCTGATTCAACAGTAAAGAGAAACAGTATTCTCTTCATTTAAAAGATTTTAACACAAAACCTGAGCTCTCTAAATAGTAACTTTTAATGTTTGAAAGAACTTTCTTTTGAAAAAATCCATGAAAATTATCCGGAATTTTAAACATTATCAGTATTCTCGTCAAATCACAGCTTTCTTCCTCTAATCTCGGTAATTGAACATGGTCATAAAGATGGAAGGGTCTATTTACTTATATTTCAAGTGTTTCCTACAGGTTCCTAATCATTTCCAAGTACAAACATTGTGTATTTTAAGAGTTGTTACAAAATGAGACAGTTTTCTTAGAAATATATACATGAATCTTCAGGGATTAAACTGTTTCATTCAAAAAACTCCCGCCAATTCAGCCTCAATTGTAAATATGAACAGTATGCTCTTCATTTTAAAGCTTTATTTACAAATACTGATCTCTATAAACTGCAATTCTTAATGTTTGAAAGAACTTTCTTCAGAAAAACACCAAGGAAATTAGCCGGAATTGTAAACATTAACAGTATTCTGGTCGTTTCACAGCTTTCTACCTCTAATCGCGGTGATTTAACACGGCAATAACGATAGTATGGCTCTATTTACTAGTACTTCAAGTGTTTCTTACACATATCTAATCATTTCGCTGGACTATTATTGTGTATTAAAAGTTTTACCAAAATTAGTTTTCCTACACGTATATACATAATCTTCAGGATTTAAACTGTTTCATTCCTAAAATGCCAGAGAAATCTGACTCAACTGTAAGGAGAAACAGTATTCTCTTCATTTAAAAGCTTTTTACACAAAACCTGAGCTGACTAAATAGTAACTTATATTATAAGAAAGAACTTTCTTCGGAAAAAGCCAAGAAAATTAGCCGGAATTGTAAACATTATCAGTATTCTCATCAATTCACAGCTTTCTACCTCTAATCTCGGTAATTGAACACGGCCATAAAGATGGTATGGGTCTATTTACTTATATTTCAAGTGTTTCCTACAGGTTCCTAATCATTTCCAAGTACAAACATTGTGTATTTTAAGAGTTGTTACAAAATGAGACACTTTTCTTAGAAATATATACTTGAATCATCACGGTTTAAACTGTTTCATTCAAAAAACTCGTGCCTCTTCAGCCTCAATTGTAAATAGGCACAGTATTCTCTTCATTTTATAGCTTTATTTACAAATACTGAGCTCTATAAACTGCAATTCTTAATGTTTGAAAGAACTTTCTTCAGAATAACGCCAAGTAAATTAGCCGGAATTGTAAACATTAACAGTATTCTGGTCATTTCACAGCTTTCTACCTCTAATCTCGGTGATTGAACACGACCAAACCGATAGTATGGCTCTAGTTACTAGTACTTCAAGTGTTTCTTACACATTTCTAATCATTTCGCTGGACTATTACTGTGGATTTAAAAGTTTCACCCAAATTAGACAGTTGTCTTACAGGTATATACATGAATCATCAGGATTTAAAGTGCTTCTTTCCTAAAACTCCAGACAATTCCGATTCAACAGTAACGAGAAACAGTATTCTCTTCATTTAAAAGCTACGTACACAAAACCTGAGCTCTCTAAATACTAACTTTTAATGTTTGAAAGAACTTTCTTTGGAAAAAAGCCAAGAAAATTAGCTGGAATTGTAAACATTATCAGTACTCTCGTCAAACACAGCTTTCTACCTCTAATCTCGGTAATTCAACACGGCCATAAAGATGGCATGGGTCTATTTATTTATAATTTAAGTGTTTCCTACAGGTTCCTAATCATTTCCATGTACTGTCATTGTGTATTTTAAGAATTTTACCAAAATGAAGCAGTTTTCTTAGAAATATATACATGAATCATCACGGTTTAAACTGTTTCATTCAAAAAACTCGTGCCTCTTCAGCCTCAATTGTAAATAGGAACAGTATTCTCTTCATTTTAAAGCTTTATTTACAAATACTGAGCTCTATAAACTGCAATTCTTAATGTTTGAAAGAACTTTCTTCAGGAAAACGCCAAGTAAATTAGCCGGAATTGTAAACATTAACAGTATTCTGGTCATTTCACAGCTTTCTACCTCTAATCTCGGTGATTGAACACGACCAAACCAATAGTATGGCTCTAGCTACTAGTACTTCAAGTGTTTCTTACACATTTCTAATCATTTCGCTGGACTATTACTGTGGATTTAAAAGTTTCACCAAAATTACACAGTTGTCTTACAGGTATATACATGAATCATCAGGATTTAAAGTGCTTCTTTCCTAAAACTCCAGACAATTCCGATTCAACAGTAACGAGAAACAGTATTCTCTTCATTTAAAAGCTTCGTACACAAAACCTGAGCTCTCTAAATAGTAACTTTTAATGTTTGAAAGAACTTTCTTTGGAAAAAAGCCAAGAAAATTAACTGGAATTGTAAACATTATCAGTACTCTCCTCAAATCACAGCTTTCTACCTCTAATCTCGGTAATGGAACACGTCCATAAAGATGGTATGGGTCTATTTACTTATAATTTAAGTGTTTCCTACAGGTTCCTAATCATTTTCATGTACTGTCATTGTGTATTTTAAGAATTTTACCAAAATGAAGCAGTTTTCTTAGAAATATATACATGAATCATCACGGTTTAAAGTGTTTCATTCAAAAAACTCGTGCCTCTTCAGCCTCAATTGTAAATAGGAACAGTATTCTCTTCATTTTAAAGCTTTATTTACAAATACTGAGCTCTATAAACTGCAATTCTTGATGTTTGAAAGAACTTCCTTCAGGAAAACGCCAGGTAAACTGGCCGGAATTGTAAACATTACCAGTATTCTGGTCATTTCACAGCTCTCTACCTCTAATCTCGGTGATTGAACACGGCAATAACGATAGTATGGCTCTATTTATTAGTACTTCAAGTGTTTCTTACACATATCTAATCATTTCGCTGGACTATTATTGTGTATTAAAAGTTTTACCAAAATTAGACAGTTTTCCTACACATATATACATAATCTTCAGGTTTTAAACTGTTTCATTCCTAAAACGCCAGAGAAATCTGACTCAACAGTAACGAGAAACAGTATTCTCTTCATTTAAAAGCTTTTTACACAAAACCTGAGCTGTCTAAATAGTAACTTTTAAAGTTTCAAAGAACATTTTTTGGAAAAAAACCAAGAAAATTAGCCGGAATTGTAAACATTATCAGTATTCTCGTCAAATCACAGCTTTCTACCTCTAATCTCGGTAATTGAACACGGCCATAAAGATGGTATTGGTCTATTTACTTATATTTCAAGGGTTTCCTACAGGTTCCTAATCATTTCCAAGTACAAATATTGTGTATTTTAAGAGTTGTTACAAAATGAGACAGTTTTCTTAGAAATATATACTTGAATCATCACGGTTTAAACTGTTTCATTCAAAAAACTCCCGCAAATTCAGCCTCAATTGTAAATAGGAACAGTATGCTCTTCATTTTAAAGCTTTATTTACTAATACTGAGCTCTATAAACCGCAATTCTTAATGTTTGAAAGAACTTTCTTCAGAATAACGCCAAGTAAATTAGCCGGAATTGTAAACATTAACAGTATTCTGGTCATTTCACAGCTTTCTACCTCTAATCTCGGTGATTGAACACGACCAAACCGATAGTATGGCTCTAGTTACTAGTACTTCAAGTGTTTCTTACACATTTCTAATCATTTCGCTGGACTATTACTGTGGATTTAAAAGTTTCACCAAAATTAGACAGTTGTCTTACAGGTATATACATGAATCATCAGGATTTAAAGTGCTTCTTTCCTAAAACTCCAGACAATTCCGATTCAACAGTAACGAGAAACAGTATTCTCTTCATTTAAAAGCTACGTACACAAAACCTGAGCTCTCTAAATAGTAACTTTTAATGTTTGAAAGAACTTTCTTTGGAAAAAAGCCAAGAAAATTAGCTGGAATTGTAAACATTATCAGTACTCTCGTCAAACACAGCTTTGTACCTCTAATCTCGGTAATTCAACACGGCCATAAAGATGGCATGGGTCTATTTACTTATAATTTAAGTGTTTCCTACAGGTTCCTAATCATTTCCATGTACTGTCATTGTGTATTTTAAGAATTTTACCAAAATGAAGCAGTTTTCTTAGAAATATATACATGAATCATCACGGTTTAAACTGTTTCATTCAAAAAACTCGTGCCTCTTCAGCCTCAATTGTAAATAGGAACAGTATTCTCTTCATTTTAAAGCTTTATTTACAAATACTGAGCTCGATAAACTGCAATTCTTAATGTTTGAAAGAACTTTCTTCAGGAAAACGCCAAGTAAACTGGCCGGAATTGTAAACATTAACAGTATTCTGGTCATTTCACAGCTCTCTACCTCTAATCTCGGTGATTGAACACGGCAATAACGATAGTATGGCTCTATTTACTAGTACTTCAAGTGTTTCTTACACATATCTAATCATTTCGCTGGACTATTATTGTGTATTAAAAGTTTTACCAAAATTAGTTTTCCTACACGTATATACATAATCTTCAGGATTTAAACAGTTTCATTCCTAAAACGCCAGAGAAATCTGACTCAACTAAAAGAGAAACAGTATTCTCTTCATTTAAAAGCTTTTTACACAAAACCTGAGCTGTCTAAATAGTAACTTTTAAAGTTTCAAAGAACTTTTTCGGAAAAAAAAACAAGAAAATTAGCCGGAATTGTAAACATTATCAGTATTCTCGTCAAATCACAGCTTTCTACCTCTAATCTCGGTAATTGAACACGGCCATAAAGATGGTATGGGTCTATTTACTTATATTTCAAGTGTTTCCTACAGGTTCCTAATCATTTCCAAGTACAAACATTGTGTATTTTAAGAGTTGTTACAAAATGAGACAGTTTTCTTAGAAATATATACTTGAATCATCACGGTTTAAACTGTTTCATTCAAAAAACTCCCGCAAATTCAGCCTCAATTGTAAATAGGAACAGTATGCTCTTCATTTTAAAGCTTTATTTACTAATACTGAGCTCGATAAACTGCAATTCTTAATGTTTGAAAGAACTTTCTTCAGGAAAACGCCAAGTAAATTAGCCGGAATTGTAAACATTAACAGTATTCTGGTCATTTCACAGCTTTCTACCTCTAATCTCGGTAATTCAACACGGCCATAAAGATGGCATGGGTCTATTTACTTATAATTTAAGTGTTTCCTACAGGTTCCTAATCATTTCCATGTACTGTCATTGTGTATTTTAAGAATTTTACCAAAATGAAGCAGTTTTCTTAGAAATATATACATGAATCATCTCGGTTTAAACTGTTTCATTCAAAAAACTCGTGCCTCTTCAGCCTCAATTGTAAATAGGAACAGTATTCTCTTCATTTTAAAGCTTTATTTACAAATACTGAGCTCGATAAACTGCAATTCTTAATGTTTGAAAGAACTTTCTTCAGGAAAACGCCAAGTAAACTGGCCGGAATTGTAAACATTAACAGTATTCTGGTCATTTCACGGCTCTCTACCTCTAATCTCGGTGATTGAACACGGCAATAACGATAGTATGGCTCTATTTACTAGTACTTCAAGTGTTTCTTACACATATCTAATCATTTCGCTGGACTATTATTGTGTATTAAAAGTTTTACCAAAATTAGTTTTCCTACACGTATATACATAATCTTCAGGATTTAAACTGTTTCATTCCTAAAACGGCAGAGAAAACTGACTCAACTGTAAAGAGAAACAGTATTCTCTTCATTTAAAAGCTTTTTACACAAAACCTGAGCTGACTAAATAGTAACTTATATTATTAGAAAGAACTTTCTTCGGAAAAAAGCCAAGAAAATTAGCCGGAATTGTAAACATTATCAGTATTCTCGTCAAATCACAGCTTTCTACCTCTAATCTCGGTAATTGAACATGGTCATAAAGATGGTATGGGTCTATTTACTTATATTTCAAGTGTTTCCTACAGGTTCCTAATCATTTCCAAGTACAAACATTGTGTATTTTAAGAGTTGTTACAAAATGAGACAGTTTTCTTAGAAATATATACTTGAATCTTCAAGGTTTAAACTGTTTCATTCAAAAAACTCCCGCCAATTCAGCCTCAATTGTAAATATGAACAGTATGCTCTTCATTTTAAAGCTTTATTTACAAATACTGAGCTCTATAAACTGCAATTCTTAATGTTTGAAAGAATTCCTTCAGAAAAACGCCAAGTAAATTAGCCGGAATTGTAAACATTAACAGTATTCTGGTCATTTCACAGCTTTCTACCTCTAATCGCGGTGATTGAACACGGCAATAACGATAGTATGGCTCTAGTTACTAGTACTTCAAGTGTTTCTTACACATTTCTAATCATTTCGCTGGACTATTACTGTGTATTTAAAAGTTTCACCCAAATTAGACAGTTTTCTTACAGGTATATACATGACTCATCAGGATTTAAACTGCTTCTTTCCTAAAACTCCAGACAATTCTGATTCAACAGTAAAGAGAAACAGTATTCTCTTCATTTAAAAGATTTTAACACAAAACCTGAGCTCTCTAAATAGTAACTTTTAATGTTTGAAAGAACTTTCTTTTGAAAAAATCCATGAAAATTATCCGGAATTTTAAACATTATCAGTATTCTCATCAAATCACAGCTTTCTACCTCTAATCTCCGTAATTGAACACGGCCATAAAGATGGTATGGGTCTATTTACTTATAATTTACGTGTTTCCTACAGGTTCCTAATCATTTCCATGTACTGTCATTGTGTATTTTAAGAATTTTACCAAAATGAAGCACTTTTCTTAGAAATATATACTTGAATCTTCATGGTTTAAACTGTTTCATTCAAAAAACTCCCACCAATTCAGCCTCATTTGTAAATATGAACAGTATGCTCTTCATTTTAAAGCTTTATTTACAAATACTGAGCTCTATAAACTGCAATTCTTAATGTTTGAAAGAACTTTCTTCAGAAAAACACCAAGTAAATTAGCCGGAATTGTAAACATTAACAGTATTCTGGTCATTTCACAGCTCTCTACCTCTAATCTCGGTGATTGAACACGGCAATAACGATAGTATGGCTCTATTTACTAGTACTTCAAGTGTTTCTACACATATCTAATCATTACGCTGGACTATTATTGTGTATTAAAAGTATTAACAAAATTAGTTTTCCTACACGTATATACATAATCTTCAGGATTTAAACTGTTTCATTCCTAAAACGGCAGAGAAAACTGACTCAACTGTAAAGAGAAACAGTATTCTCTTCATTTAAAAGATTTTAAAACAAAACCTGAGCTCTCTAAATAGTAACTTTTAATGTTTGAAAGAACTTTCTTTTGAAAAAATCCATGAAAATTAGCCGGAATTTTAAACATTATCAGTATTCTCATCAAATCACAGCTTTCTACCTCTAATCTCGGTAATTGAACATGGTCATAAAGATGGAAGGGTCTATTTACTTATATTTCAAGTGTTTCCTACAGGTTCCTAATCATTTCCAAGTACAAACATTGTGTATTTTAAGAGTTGTTACAAAATGAGACAGTGTTCTTAGAAATATATACATGAATCTTCAGGGATTAAACTGTTTCATTCAAAAAACTCCCGCCAATTCAGCCTCAATTGTAAATATGAACAGTATGCTCTTCATTTTAAAGCTTTATTTACAAATACTGATCTCTATAAACTGCAATTCTTAATGTTTGAAAGAACTTTCTTCAGAAAAACACCAAGTAAATTAGCCGGAATTGTAAACATTAACAGTATTCTGGTCGTTTCACAGCTTTCTACCTCTAATCGCGGTGATTTAACACGGCAATAACGATAGTATGGCTCTATTTACTAGTACTTCAAGTGTTTCTTACACATATCTAATCATTTCGCTGGACTATTATTGTGTATTAAAAGTTTTACCAAAATTAGTTTTCCTACACGTATATACATAATCTTCAGGATTTAAACTGTTTCATTCCTAAAATGCCAGAGAAATCTGACTCAACTGTAAGGAGAAACAGTATTCTCTTCATTTAAAAGCTTTTTACACAAAACCTGAGCTGACTAAATAGTAACTTATATTATAAGAAAGAACTTTCTTCGGAAAAAGCCAAGAAAATTAGCCGGAATTGTAAACATTATCAGTATTCTCATCAATTCAGAGCTTTCTACCTCTAATCTCGGTAATTGAACACGGCCATAAAGATGGTATGGGTCTATTTACTTATATTTCAAGTGTTTCCTACAGGTTCCTAATCATTTCCAAGTACAAACATTGTGTATTTTAAGAGTTGTTACAAAATGAGACACTTTTCTTAGAAATATATACTTGAATCATCACGGTTTAAACCGTTTCATTCAAAAAACTCGTGCCTCTTCAGCCTCAATTATAAATAGGCACAGTATTCTCTTCATTTTATAGCTTTATTTACAAATACTGAGCTCTATAAACTGCAATTCTTAATGTTTGAAAGAACTTTCTTCAGAATAACGCCAAGTAAATTAGCCGGAATTGTAAACATTAACAGTATTCTGGTCATTTCACAGCTTTCTACCTCTAATCTCGGTGATTGAACACGACCAAACCGATAGTATGGCTCTAGTTACTAGTACTTCAAGTGTTTCTTACACATTTCTAATCATTTCGCTGGACTATTACTGTGGATTTAAAAGTTTCACCCAAATTAGACAGTTGTCTTACAGGTATATACATGAATCATCAGGATTTAAAGTGCTTCTTTCCTAAAACTCCAGACAATTCCGATTCAACAGTAACGAGAAACAGTATTCTCTTCATTTAAAAGCTACGTACACAAAACCTGAGCTCTCTAAATAGTAACTTTTAATGTTTGAAAGAACTTTCTTTGGAAAAAAGCCAAGAAAATTAACTGGAATTGTAAACATTATCAGTACTCTCGTCAAACACAGCTTTCTACCTCTAATCTCGGTAATTCAACACGGCCATAAAGATGGTATGGGTCTATTTACTTATAATTTAAGTGTTTCCTACAGGTTCCTAATCATTTTCATGTACTGTCATTGTGTATTTTAAGAATTTTACCAAAATGAAGCAGTTTTCTTAGAAATATATACATGAATCATCACGGTTTAAAGTGTTTCATTCAAAAAACTCGTGCCTCTTCAGCCTCAATTGTAAATAGGAACAGTATTCTCTTCATTTTAAAGCTTTATTTACAAATACTGAGCTCGATAAACTGCAATTCTTAATGTTTGAAAGAACTTTCTTCAGGAAAACGCCAAGTAAACTGGCCGGAATTGGAAACATTAACAGTATTCTGGTCATTTCACAGCTCTCTACCTCTAATCTCGGTGATTGAACACGGCAATAACGATAGTATGGCTCTATTTACTAGTACTTCAAGTGTTTCTTACACATATCTAATCATTTCGATGGACTATTATTGTGTATTAAAAGTTTTACCAAAATTAGACAGTTTTCCTACACATATATACATAATCTTCAGGTTTTAAACTGTTTCATTCCTAAAACGCCAGAGAAATCTGAATCAACAGTAACGAGAAACAGTATTCTCTTCATTTAAAAGCTTTTTACACAAAACCTGAGCTGTCTAAATAGTAACTTTTAAAGTTTCAAAGAACTTTTTTGGAAAAAAACCAAGAAAATTAGCCGGAATTGTAAACATTATCAGTATTCTCGTCAAATCACAGCTTTCTACCTCTAATCTCGGTAATTGAACACGGCCATAAAGATGGTATTGGTCTATTTACTTATATTTCAAGGGTTTCCTACAGGTTCCTAATCATTTCCAAGTACAAATATTGTGTATTTTAAGAGTTGTTACAAAATGAGACAGTTTTCTTAGAAATATATACTTGAATCATCACGGTTTAAACTGTTTCATTCAAAAAACTCCCGCAAATTCAGCCTCAATTGTAAATAGGAACAGTATGCTCTTCATTTTAAAGCTTTATTTACTAATACTGAGCTCTATAAAAGGCAATTCTTAATGTTTGAAAGAACTTTCTTCAGAATAACGCCAAGTAAATTAGCCGGAATTGTAAACATTAACAGTATTCTGGTCATTTCACAGCTTTCTACCTCTAATCTCGGTGATTGAACACGACCAAACCGATAGTATGGCTCTAGTTACTAGTACTTCAAGTGTTTCTTACACATTTCTAATCATTTCGCTGGACTATTACTGTGTATTTAAAAGTTTCACCAAAATTACACAGTTGTCTTACAGGTATATACATGAATCATCAGGATTTAAAGTGCTTCTTTCCTAAAACTCCAGACAATTCCGATTCAACAGTAACGAGAAACAGTATTCTCTTCATTTAAAAGCTTCGTACCCAAAACCTGAGCTCTCTAAATAGTAACTTTTAATGTTTGAAAGAACTTTCTTTGGAAAAAAGCCAAGAAAATTAACTGGAATTGTAAACATTATCAGTACTCTCCTCAAATCACAGCTTTCTACCTCTAATCTCGGTAATGGAACACGTCCATAAAGATGGTATGGGTCTATTTACTTATAATTTAAGTGTTTCCTACAGGTTCCTAATCATTTTCATGTACTGTCATTGTGTATTTTAAGAATTTTACCAAAATGAAGCAGTTTTCTTAGAAATATATACATGAATCATCACGGTTTAAAGTGTTTCATTCAAAAAACTCGTGCCTCTTCAGCCTCAATTGTAAATAGGAACAGTATTCTCTTCATTTTAAAGCTTTATTTACAAATACTGAGCTCGATAAACTGCAATTCTTAATGTTTGAAAGAACTTTCTTCAGGAAAACGCCAAGTAAACTGGCCGGAATTGTAAACATTAACAGTATTCTGGTCATTTCACGGCTCTCTACCTCTAATCTCGGTGATTGAACACGGCAATAACGATAGTATGGCTCTATTTACTAGTACTTCAAGTGTTTCTTACACATATCTAATCATTTCGCTGGACTATTATTGTGTATTAAAAGTTTTACCAAAATTAGTTTTCCTACACGTATATACATAATCTTCAGGATTTAAACTGTTTCATTCCTAAAATGCCAGAGAAATCTGACTCAACTGTTAAGAGAAACAGTATTCTCTTCATTTAAAAGCTTTTTACACAAAACCTGAGCTGACTAAATAGTAACTTATATTATAAGAAAGAACTTTCTTCGGAAAAAGCCAAGAAAATTAGCCGGAATTGTAAACATTATCAGTATTCTCATCAATTCACAGCTTTCTACCTCTAATCTCGGTAATTGAACACGGCCATAAAGATGGTATGGGTCTATTTACTTATATTTCAAGTGTTTCCTACAGGTTCCTAATCATTTCCAAGTACAAACATTGTGTATTTTAAGAGTTGTTACAAAATGAGACAGTTTTCTTAGAAATATATACTTGAATCATCACGGTTTAAACTGTTTCATTCAAAAAACTCGTGCCTCTTCAGCCTCAATTGTAAATAGGCACAGTATTCTCTTCATTTTATAGCTTTATTTACAAATACTGAGCTCGATAAACTGCAATTCTTAATGTTTGAAAGAACTTTCTTCAGGAAAACGCCAAGTAAATTAGCCGGAATTGTAAACATTAACAGTATTCTGGTCATTTCACAGCTTTCTACCTCTAATCTCGGTGATTGAACACGACCAAACCAATAGTATGGCTCTATTTACTAGTACTTCAAGTGTTTCTTACACATTTCTAATCATTTCGAAGGACTATTATTGTGTATTAAAAGTTTTACCAAAATTAGACAGTTTTCCTACACATATATACATAATCTTCAGGTTTTAAACTGTTTCATTCCTAAAACGCCAGAGAAATCTGACTCAACTGTAAAGAGAAACAGTATTCTCTTCATTTAAAAGCATTTTACACAAAACCTGAGCTGACTAAATAGTATCTTATATTATTAGAAAGAACTTTCCTCGGAAAAAAGCCAAGAAAATTACCCGAAATTGTAAACATTATCAGTATTCTCGTCAATTCACAGCTTTCTACCTCTAATCTCGGTAATTGAACACGGCGATAAAGATGGTATGGGTCTATTTATTTATATTTCAAGAGTTTCCTACAGGTTCCTAATCATTTCCAAGTACAAACATTGTGTATTTTAAGAGTTGTTACAAAATGAGACACTTTTCTTAGAAATATATACTTGAATCATCACGGTTTAAACTGTTTCATTCAAAACACTCGTGCCTCTTCAGCCTCAATTGTAAATAGGAACAGTATTCTCTTCATTTTGAAGCTTTATTTACAAATACTGAGCTCTATAAACTGCAATTCTTAATGTTTGAAAGAACTTTCTTCAGAAAAACGCCAAGTAAATTAGCCGGAATTGTAAACATTAACAGTATTCGGGTCATTTCACAGCTTTCTACCTCTAATCTCGGTGATTGAACACGACCAAACCGATAATATGGCTCTAGTTACTAGTACTTCAAGTGTTTCTTACACATTTCTAATCATTTCGCTGGACTATTACTGTGTATTTAAAAGTTTCACCCAAATTAGACAGTTTTCTTACAGGTATATACATGAATCATCAGGATTTAAACTGCTTCTTTCCTTAAACTCCAGACAATTCTGATTCAACAGTAAAGAGAAACAGTATTCTCTTCATTTAAAATCTTTTTTCACAAAGCCTGAGCTGACTAAATAGTAACTTTTAAAGTTTCAAAGAACTTTCTTCGGAAAAATGCCAAGAAAATTAGCCGGAATTGTAAACATTATGAGTATTCTCGTCAATTCACAGCTTTCTACCTCTAATCTCAGTAATTGAACTCCACCATAAAGATGGTATGGGTCTATTTACTTATATTTCAAGTGTTTCCTACAGGTTCCTAATCATTTCCAAGTACAAACATTGTGTATTTTAAGAGTTGTTACAAAATGAGACAGTTTTCTTAGAAATATATACTTGAATCTTCAGGGTTTAAACTGTTTCATTCAAAAAACTCCCGCCAATTAAGCCTCAATTGTAAATATGAACAGTATGCTCTTCATTTTAAAGCTTTATTTACAAATACTGATCTCTATCAACTGCAATTCTTAATGTTTGAAAGAACTTTCTTCAGAAAATCGCCAAGTAAATTAGCCGGAATTGTAAACATTAACAGTATTCTGGTCATTTCACAGCTTTCTACCTCTAATCAAGGTGATTGAACACGGCCATAAAGATGGCATGGGTCTATTTACTTACAATTTAAGTGTTTCCTACAGGTTCCTAATCATTTCCATGTACTGTCATTGTGTATTTTAAGAATTTTACCAAAATGAAGCAGTTTTCTTAGAAATATATACATGAATCATCACGGTTTAAACTGTTTCATTCAAAAAACTCGTGCCTCTTCAGCCTCAATTGTAAATAGGAACAGTATTCTCTTCATTTTAAAGCTTTATTTACAAATACTGAGCTCGATAAACTGCAATTCTTAATGTTTGAAAGAACTTTCTTCAGGAAAACGCCAAGTAAACTGGCCGGAATTGTAAACATTAACAGTATTCTGGTCATTTCACAGCTCTCTACCTCTAATCTCGGTGATTGAACACGGCAATAACGATAGTATGGCTCTATTTACTAGTACTTCAAGTGTTTCTTACACATATCTAATCATTTCGCTGGACTATTATTGTGTATTAAAAGTTTTACCAAAATTAGTTTTCCTACACGTATAAACATAATCTTCAGGATTTAAACTGTTTCATTCCTAAAACGCCAGAGAAATCTGACTCAACTAAAAGAGAAACAGTATTCTCTTCATTTAAAAGCTTTTTACACAAAACCTGAGCTGTCTAAATAGTAACTTTTAAAGTTTCAAAGAACTTTTTCGGAAAAAAACCAAGAAAATTAGCCGGAATTGTAAACATTATCAGTATTCTCGTCAAATCACAGCTTTCTACCTCTAATCTCGGTAATTGAACACGGCCATAAAGATGGTATTGGTCTATTTACTTATATTTCAAGGGTTTCCTACAGGTTCCTAATCATTTCCAAGTACAAATATTGTGTATTTTAAGAGTTGTTACAAAATGAGACAGTTTTCTTAGAAATATATACTTGAATCATCACGGTTTAAACTGTTTCATTCAAAAAACTCCCGCAAATTCAGCCTCAATTGTAAATAGGAACAGTATGCTCTTCATTTTAAAGCTTTATTTACTAATACATAGCTCTATAAACCGCAATTCTTAATGTTTGAAAGAACTTTCTTCAGAATAACGCCAAGTAAATTAGCCGGAATTGTAAACATTAACAGTATTCTGGTCATTTCACAGCTTTCTACCTCTAATCTCGGTGATTGAACACGACCAAACCGATAGTATGGCTCTAGTTACTAGTACTTCAAGTGTTTCTTACACATTTCTAATCATTTTGCTGGACTATTACTGTGTATTTAAAAGTTTCACCCAAATTAGACAGTTGTCTTACAGGTATATACATGAATCATCAGGATTTAAAGTGCTTCTTTCCTAAAACTCCAGACAATTCCGATTCAACAGTAACGAGAAACAGTATTCTCTTCATTTAAAAGCTACGTACACAAAACCTGAGCTCTCTAAATAGTAACTTTTAATGTTTGAAAGAACTTTCTTTGGAAAAAAGCCAAGAAAATTAGCTGGAATTGTAAACATTATCAGTACTCTCGTCAAACACAGCTTTCTACCTCTAATCTCGGTAATTCAACACGGCCATAAAGATGGCATGGGTCTATTTACTTATAATTTAAGTGTTTCCTACAGGTTCCTAATCATTTCCATGTACTGTCATTGTGTATTTTAAGAATTTTACCAAAATGAAGCAGTTTTCTTAGAAATATATACATGAATCATCACGGTTTAAACTGTTTCATTCAAAAAACTCGTGCCTCTTCAGCCTCAATTGTAAATAGGAACAGTATTCTCTTCATTTTAAAGCTTTATTTACAAATACTGAGCTCGATAAACTGCAATTCTTAATGTTTGAAAGAACTTTCTTCAGAAAAACACCAAGTAAAAGAGCCGGAATTGTAAACATTAACAGTATTCTGGTCATTTCACGGCTCTCTACCTCTAATCTCGGTGATTGAACACGGCAATAACGATAGTATGGCTCTATTTACTAGTACTTCAAGTGTTTCTTACACATATCTAATCATTTCGCTGGACTATTATTGTGTATTAAAAGTTTTACCAAAATTAGTTTTCCTACACGTATATACATAATCTTCAGGATTTAAACTGTTTCATTCCTAAAACGCCAGAGAAATCTGACTCAACTGTAAAGAGAAACAGTATTCTCTTCATTTAAAAGCTTTTTACACAAAACCTGAGCTGACTAAATAGTAACTTATATTATTAGAAAGAACTTTCTTCGGAAAAAAGCCAAGAAAATTAGCCGGAATTGTAAACATTATCAGTATTCTCGTCAATTCACAGCTTTCTACCTGTAATCTCGGTAATTGAACACGGCCATAAAGATGGTATGGGTCTATTTACTTATATTTCAAGTGTTTCCTACAGGTTCCTAATCATTTCCAAGTACAAACATTGTGTATTTTAAGAGTTGTTACAAAATGAGACAGTTTTCTTAGAAATATATACTTGAATCTTCAGGGTTTAAACTGTTTCATTCAAAAAACTCCCGCCAATTCAGCCTCAATTGTAAATATGAACAGTATGCTCTTCATTTTAAAGCTTTATTTACAAATACTGAGCTCTATAAACTGCAATTCTTAATGTTTGAAAGAACTTTCTTCAGAAAAACGCCAAGGAAATTAGCCGGAATTGTAATCATTAACAGTATTCTGGTCATTTCACAGCTTTCTACCTCTAATCTCGGTGATTGAACACGGCAATAACGATAGTATGGCTCTAGTTAATAGTACTTCAAGTGTTTCTTACACATTTCTTATCATTTCGCTGGACTACTACTGTGTATTTTAAAGTTTCACCCAAATTAGACAGTTTTCTTACAGGTCTATACATGAATCATCAGGATTTAAACTGCTTCTTTCCTAAAACTCCAGACAATTCTGATTCAACAGTAAAGAGAAACAGTATTCTCTTCAATTAAAAGATTTTTACACAAAACCTGAGCTCTCTAAATAGTATCTTTTAATGTTTGAAAGAACTTTCTTTGGAAAAAAGCAAAGAAAATTAGCCGGAATTGTAAACGTTATCAGTATCCTCGTCAAATCACAGCTTTCTACCTCTAATCTCGGTAATTGAACACGGCCATAAAGATGGCATGGGTCTATATACTTATAATTTAAGTGTTTCCTACAGGTTCCTAATAATTTCCATGAACTGTCATTGTGTATTTTAAAGAATTATACCAAAATGGAGCAGTTTCCTTAGAAATATATACATGAAATCATCACGGTTTAAACTGTTTCATTCAAAAACTCGTGCCTCTTCAGCCTCAAATGTAAATAGGGAACAGTATTCTCCTTCATTTAAAGCTTTATTTACAAATACTGATCTCTATAAACTGCAATTCTTAATGTTTGAAAGAACTTTCTTCAGAAAAACACCAAGTAAATTAGCCGGAATTGTAAACATTAACAGTATTCTGGTCATTTCACAGCTTTCTACCTCTAATCGCGGTGATTGAACACGGCAATAACGATAGTATGGCTCTATTTACTAGTACTTCAAGTGTTTCTTACACATATCTAATCATTTCGCTGGACTATTATTGTGTATTAAAAGTTTTACCAAAATTAGTTTTCCTACACGTATATACATAATCTTCAGGATTTAAACTGTTTCATTCCTAAAACGCCAGAGAAATCTGACTCAACTGTAAAGAGAAACAGTATTCTCTTCATTTAAAAGCTTTTTACACAAAACCTGAGCTGTCTAAATAGTAACTTATATTATTAGAAAGAACTTTCTTCGGAAAAAAGCCAAGAAAATTAGCCGGAATTGTAAACATTATCAGTATTCTCGTCAAATCACAGCTTTCTACCTCTAATCTCGGTAATTGAACATGGTCATAAAGATGGTATTGGTCTATTTACTTATATTTCAAGTGTTTCCTACAGGTTCCTAATCATTTCCAAGTACAAACATTGTGTATTTTAAGAGTTGTTACAAAATGAGACAGTTTTCTTAGAAATATATACTTGAATCTTCAAGGTTTAAACTGTTTCATTCAAAAAACTCCCGCCAATTCAGCCTCAATTGTAAATATGAACAGTATGCTCTTCATTTTAAAGCTTTATTTACAAATACTGAGCTCTATAAACTGCAATTCTTAATGTTTGAAAGAACTTTCTTCAGAAAAACGCCAAGGAAATTAGCCGGAATTGTAATCATTAACAGTATTCTGGTCATTTCACAGCTTTCTACCTCTAATCTCGGTGATTGAACACGGCAATAACGATAGTATGGCTCTAGGTCTATTTACTTACAATTTAAGTGTTTCCTACAGGTTCCCTAATCATTTCCATGTACTGTCATTGTGTATTTTAAGAATTTTACCAAAAATGAAGCAGTTTTCTTAGAAATATATACATGAATCATCACGGTTTAAACTGTTTCATTCAAAAAACTCGTGCCTCTTCAGCCTCAATTGTAAATAGGAACAGTATTCTCTTCATTTTAAAGCTTTATTTACAAATACTGAGCTCGATAAACTGCAATTCTTAATGTTTGAAAGAACTTTCTTCAGGAAAACGCCAAGTAAACTGGCCGGAATTATAAACATTAACAGTATTCTGGTCATTTCACAGCTCTCTACCTCTAATCTCTGTGACTGAACACGGCAATAACGATAGTATGGCTCTATTTACTAGTACTTCAAGTGTTTCTTACACATATCTAATCATTTCGCTGGACTATTATTGTGTATTAAAAGTTTTACCAAAATTAGTTTTCCTACACGTATATACATAATCTTCAGGATTTAAACTGTTTCATTCCTAAAACGCCAGAGAAATCTGACTCAACTAAAAGAGAAACAGTATTCTCTTCATTTAAAAGCTTTTTACACAAAACCTGAGCTGTCTAAATAGTAACTTTTAAAGTTTCAAAGAACTTTTTCGGAAAAAAAACAATAAAATTAGCCGGAATTGTAAACATTATCAGTATTCTCGTCAAATCACAGCTTTCTACCTCTAATCTCGGTAATTGAACACGGCCATAAAGATGGTATTGGTCTATTTACTTATATTTCAAGGGTTTCCTACAGGTTCCTAATCATTTCCAAGTATAAATATTGTGTATTTTAAGAGTTGTTACAAAATGAGACAGTTTTCTTAGAAATATATACTTGAATCATCACGGTTTAAACTGTTTCATTCAAAAAACTCCCGCAAATTCAGCCTAAATTGTAAATAGGAACAGTATGCTCTTCATTTTAAAGCTTTATTTACTAATACTGAGCTCTATAAAAGGCAATTCTTAATGTTTGAAAGAACTTTCTTCAGAATAACGCCAAGTAAATTAGCCGGAACTGTAAACATTAACAGTATTCTGGTCATTTCACAGCTTTCTACCTCTAATCTCGGTGATTGAACACGACCAAACCGATAGTATGGCTCTAGTTACTAGTACTTCCAGTGTTTCTTACACATTTCTAATCATTTCGCTGGACTATTACTGTGTATTTAAAAGTTTCACCAAAATTAGACAGTTGTCTTACAGGTATATACATGAATCATCACGATTTAAAGTGCTTCTTTCCTAAAACTCCAGACAATTCCGATTCAACAGTAACGAGAAACAGTATTCTCTTCATTTAAAAGCTACGTACACAAAACCTGAGCTCTCTAAATAGTAACTTTTAATGTTTGAAAGAACTTTCCTTTGGAAAAAGCCAAGAAAATTAGCTGGAATTGTAAACATTATCAGTACTCTCGTCAAACACAGCTTTGTACCTCTAATCTCGGTAATTCAACACGGCCATAAAGATGGCATGGGTCTATTATAATTTAAGTGTTTCCTACAGGTTCCTAATCATTTCCATGTACTGTCATTGTGTATTTTAAGAATTTTACCAAAATGAAGCAGTTTTCTTAGAAATATATACATGAATCATCTCGGTTTAAACTGTTTCATTCAAAAAACTCGTGCCTCTTCAGCCTCAATTGTAAATAGGAACAGTATTCTCTTCATTTTAAAGCTTTATTTACAAATACTGAGCTCGATAAACTGCAATTCTTAATGTTTGAAAGAACTTTCTTCAGGAAAACGCCAAGTAAATTAGCCGGAATTGTAAACATTAACAGTATTCTGGTCATTTTACAGCTTTCTACCTCTAATCTCGGTGATTGAACAGAACCAAACCAATAGTATGGCTCTAGCTACTAGTACTTCAAGTGTTTCTTACACATATCTAATCATTTCGCTGGACTATTATTGTGTATTAAAAGTTTTACCAAAATTAGTTTTCCTACACGTATATACATAATCTTCAGGATTTAAACTGTTTCATTCCTAAAATGCCAGAGAAATCTGACTCAACTGTAAAGAGAAACAGTATTCTCTTCATTTAAAAGCTTTTTACACAAAACCTGAGCTGACTAAATAGTAACTTATATTATTAGAAAGAACTTTCTTCGGAAAAAGCCAAGAAAATTAGCCGGAATTGTAAACATTATCAGTATTCTCATCAATTCACAGCTTTCTACCTCTAATCTCGGTAATTGAACATGGTCATAAAGATGGTATGGGTCTATTTACTTATATTTCAAGTGTTTCCTACAGGTTCCTAATCATTTCCAAGTACAAACATTGTGTATTTTAAGAGTTGTTACAAAATGAGACACTTTTCTTAGAAATATATACATGAATCATCATGGTTTAAACTGTTTCATTCAAAAAACTCGTGCCTCTTCAGCCTCAATTGTAAATAGGAACAGTATTCTCTTCATTTTAAAGCTTTATTTACAAATACTGAGCTCTATAAACTGCAATTCTTAGTGTTTGAAAGAACTTTCTTCAGAAAAACGCCAAGTAAGTTGGGCGGAATTGTAAACATTAACAGTATTCTGGTCATTTCACAGCTTTCTACCTCTAATCTCGGTGATTGCACACGGCAATAATGATAGTATGGCTCTATTTACTAGTACTTCAAGTGTTTCTTACACATATCTAATCAATTCGCTGGACTATTATTGTGTATTAAAAGTTTTACCAAAATTAGACAGTTTTCCTACACGTATATACATAATCT